>NW_020955641.1:798398-957149 GCF_003031625.1 Empidonax traillii
TTATACACATCTAATGCCCTCTTAACTGCTGCAACTTGATGGAGGTGTACGGACACGAGTGCAATAAGCAGGAGATTTCCTCCCATAAAGGGAATTTGAGAGACGATGATTCAACCGGGCAGCATTTGCAAGGATTTAGAGCCTTGTTTGCATCATGGATGGGAACACATCACAGATGATCTGCCAACCTTGTGCACAGCTTTACCTGGGGAACGTTGGCATTACAGATCTCAGCCATGATGTAGCAGATGAGCTGCAGCACAAAGAGCCCGGCATCCAGGCGACGGAGATAGAATTCATCCTCCATGTCGTCGTCTATGATCTCTCCCCGACGCACCATGTCCTGCAAAGCCACAAAAGGAAAGGTGTGAGGATTGTCTCAGAGCACTTCCCACCAGGAGTGGCAAAACGTTGGTGAAATTTGTGGTTTAAGAACCGCTTTCTTCCCCGAAACATTACCAGCCATATATTTCTCGCCAAATAAGTACTTTTAAAGATTCATTTAAATTCAGGAAACATTTCATTCAGTTTTGAAGAGGGTTTTGCCTTTGCTGGTTGTGAAGTGTGTCCATCTGCAAGTTAAAATTTTAATTTAAACATACAAATTACATTTCTACATCGAGCGGCAAGGGAGTGTGACTATGGAACAAACCCATGTATCCGTGATTTACAAGTTCTTTGTCAGAATGGAACAAAACCTGCTCTTTTACTGGCCATCTGAGGGTGCTGTTCAGCAGTGCAGAACATGACTCCAGCAGACTCACAGACTTATCAAGCTTCCAGCTTCATTATCAACCCATGGATGAGAAAACACTATGAAAACCCAGCACAAGGACAGCTTTTCCATGCCCAGCTGGGCTCTTCCAGCTCTGTTTGTGAGGGATGCTGCCAGGGCAGACCCAGGCCAGGGTTTTTTAGCCAAAGAGTGATGACTCCTCATGGGAATGCCAACCCACTGTCCATCCTTCCTCTGCACACGCGGGTTTCGCCAGTGAGACCTTCCCAGAGGGAGGGCAGAGGAAGAACGCACGAGGCCATTCCATTCCTCCGTTCCATTCCATCCCTCCCATCCCAACAGAGCAAAAACACCAGCAAGAGCTGCCCAGCAGTGACCTCAGAGCAGCCACCCCCGAGTTGTGCTGGCCATGGCCACAGCACGAGCCCACCCTCTACCTTTGCGGGGACCAACAGGCCCCAACGGCTGCGTCGCGCGTGACCTTCCGCACTTTTGGGGTTTGTTTTCTGGCTTCATTCTCAGACAAAGGAATCGGCTTGCTGGGCCCTGTGAGCTCGCTGCAGCTCTGTGATTTATTCCGCAGCCGTCTGGCAGGTGGGCACACGCCGGCAGAGCAATATTTCCTCATTAGAGCCATCACCTGCGGGCGCGCCGTCCCTGCAACGCTCCGCAGGACGCGCTTCCGCGGGCGCACGTGGCTCCAGGCACACACACACACACACACAAGGTCACCAGCACCAGAGCTGGCTGAGCCTGCCAAATTTTGCTGTTTTGTCAAGCCAAGACCTCGCATCTCACGGTAAGTCGAGAGATTTGGGCACAAGAAGGAAATGAGCCCTGTGCACCTCTCCCTGGAGGGGTGCAATGGATGCTCCATGGACAGAAACCTGATGGAGTGACTTAGAAGGACAGCTGATTCCCACTGGCTCCTGAAAAGGAGAGAGGAAAGCTCAGGTAATGAAATACTTCTCCTTTCCTCCTAGAAATCAAATTTGCCAGTGAAAGAACAAGTTAAGCTTAAAAGCAAATTCCCCGTCACTTGTGCCATGAAGTCAACTGCTTTGGCTACACTCACATGTGATGCTTTAGCACCAGATCCTGTATGCTCCAGCACATGCACAACTGTCATTTACTCCAGGTTCTCAAAATCATGGGCACAGGCGTCACTGGGCAAAGCCTGCATGCAAGCTTTTGCCAGTAAATAGAAAAATCCAATTTTGTGCAACGAATAACTTCCCTCACCCTACATCCATGCCAAATGGCAGGAATCTGATAAAATCTGGTTTCTAAAGCTAAACAATGATGAGTCTGGCTGGTGAGAGAGTGGAATACTGACTGAATTATCAAAAAACCCCATTCAAGAAAGACAAGGCGCTCACTCCTGAACCACCACTCACCCTCCGCACTGCACACAGGCTCATTGGCTGCTCTGTTCAATAGTGCTAAATTCCTGAGCAGAAAAACATCCACAGGCCAGGACTCTGAATCTCCAGAGCAGGAAACAAAGGCTGGGTCTGCTCTGTATTCTGATCTGAGCACAGAGATCACAGGAGCTGGATCCAGGCAGCTGCAGTCTTGATTACACAGCGGCGGCAGCTCTAACAGCCCCTCTTGGCAGAGAAGATTATTTTGTGCCAGTAAATTAGGAAGATATGAATTAGAAGACAAGTACAGTTTTAAGGTGCCTTTTCACAGTCCTTTTTAAATTTTTTTTTTTTAAACCACAGCCACCCTTTCAATGCTAATCTGCCTCCAGTACAGCACCAAACAGCCCCCTTCCCACTTGGTCTCTCTTTCAAAGCTGTCAGTCGCTAACCTCCAAATGAGCGCTCAGGTGCCATTTCTAATCTGCCAGCAATATGTACTGAGATGCCCCTTGCTGATGGGAAAAGACAGCAATAAGATGGGCTTCTGTGAAGCTAAAATGAGCTTCTCTCACACTAATGAGGCAGGACTGACAGGCCTCGAGGTGTCAAGTAGAGACTCCAAACCTAAAGACGCAAGTGGATCTGGCAGCGCTGGTACCAAAGATCACACCTGTCTCTGCTCCACACAGGCACTGGAGTAGATTCTCTGCATCCTTCCTCACCTATCATCCTCCTTCCAGCATGCACAGCACAGCTGGGCAGAGCTACAGGAATGGGCACTGATCAAGAACAAACGTCTCCAAGATCCTGGTTTTACATCCTCACTGGGTGGGACAGCAAGGCCGTCAGAGACAGGAAGGCTCCCAGTGGCTGTGCACAAGACAGGCAAGGGATGCAAGCCCTGCTCACACCACAGGCTAAAAGTCAAACTCACAGTGATTGCTGAGCCCTGGGTCAAGAAGGATAAGTAGGAGATGGGCATTGACATTTGTACAGGAGAGGAGCACGCAGAAGCCTTGGGTAAAGGTAAGAGGGAACAGGGACTGTTCGGGACCAGCCACTCTCAGCTCACCACTACGACAGTGATGTCTCCAGAAGCCTCTTTCACTCAGAGACTGCAGACAACACAGTCCCTTCTGGTCTGACCACCACATTCCTTGAAACACAGAATGTCAGGAGTGAACCTGGTCAGGCACGGGTTCCACTGCAGCCAGGAGAGCCAACAGTATCCAGGTCACACCAAGGTGACCAAGAAGCTCTCAGAACCACAAAAGAAACCATCAGAGCCTTCTGCCATGGGAAGGACTTTGTTCATTTCTGCCTTACAAGCAGAAACACGCTTGAATTTCTGCAAATTGAGCCTCCAGCCTGCAAGAGCCAAAAAGGTCACTGGGGCTGCTACAGAGCAGAGCAGAGGCTCCTGCTCCAAGCTCAACGTCAGGAGCAAGAAATGCAGCCTGTGTCAGGGCAGTCACCTGAAAACACCCACCAGCCTCTAAAAGAACATTCAAGGCTTAGTTGGGCTTGCTGGCCACGTGCTGGGAGAGCCTGACAGTGCAAGCCCAGCTGTGTTCTGGAACACCAGCGTGTTCCTGTCCCTTGCACACTGAGTCCCTGCCAGGATGCCCCGTCCTGCCCTCGTCACAGCTCCAGGCAATTCAGTCCTTCTGCACCAAACTGAAAGGACAGGCTGACACTGTTATCCCCACCTGTGTACACCCTGCTTATCCTAGGAGTTCCACCTCTCCCTTTCAAAGATGGAGTGGCTGAACTGTAGCACAATTAGCATGTAATTTGTAAGTCATTATAGCACAAAGTGTCTGGTGAGAATATTTTATTGAATAAACCTGCTGAGCATAATTTTCTGTAGAAATATAAAAATATTAAAACCATCTCTTGTCGTTTCCTACCATCTTTAGAGATTGCCAAGGCTATTGCTGCCACCCATAATTACACCTCATTTTAGAGGGAGGTAAAAGCCACAGGATTTTGCACCACTTCCTACAGAAATAATTACAGAATTTGAGAGGAGAACAAGGTATTTTCATTACCTTAAAACTCTAAGAAAAAGTGCTATGACAGGCATCAGGTGTTGGAAACAATGCTCTCGTGGACTTTGCTCCTGGGTTTCACATGATAATTGGGATAATCACCTAGCTATCACCTCTGATCCTTTCTGAACAGATTTTACCAAAGCAAATAAAGGGGTAACACTGAGAAAGGGTTCAGTGATCTCACTTTGTTTTAATGTCTAGATTAAGGGTGCAGTTTGACAACAAGTTTTCCTCCCCAAAACAGCTGGCTTCAGAAATTCCTCCCCTCCCTTCTACCCTCAACTATTCCCCCACCCTCACTGCCATGGGCTGAAAAACAGGGCTATAAACCAGATCACTAAAATAAGCCAAGCTAAAAGAAATAAAAAGGAGGAGAACTGCAAGAGCAGGAGCTTCTTATGCCAGCTGCACTACTAAAGATAAAGCACTCAGTCATTCCTTGTGTAATCAGCTTTTCACTCCTTGTAATGCAAGACTTACACCAGGATACTCTGTCCATCACACTCAGATCTCACGGTACAGACTGAATCTGTAAAACCTCACCAGGTATCATTTTCCTGTAGGACAGAGAGAAAGGTGAGGATGTGTACATCAGGTTTTTGGGGTACTATGTCCTCTACTGCAAGGGGAAGGTCAAAAGCCCCCAAGTGACAGAGCACGGTTTCTAAAGCGTTCATACCATCCACCTCAGTGATTCATGTGCCACAACTAGGAACATTAAAGTGCTCCATAAATCCTGTCACAGCCAGACACTGCCATGATGTGACAGACAGAATGATGGCTTTTGCCTGCTCCTGCGTGGGGAAAACACTCGAGGCGCTTCAAGTCTCAGGAGACCGTGTACCACTGACCATCTGAGAAAGATAAAAAATAAAGCAAACGATAATTCCAAGAGTGTTCCAAGCTAGGAATGAACTTCAGCAGCGTATTTCATACATGTTGTGTCCAATTTATTGCATCCATATTTCTGCCAAATCCTGTTATTAGTTCTAATAGGAGGTGAAGGATTAAGATCCACTTCTTCCAGATACAGGAGGAAAACCTGAGGTTACTTACTCTTCTCTTGTGCATTGGTAGACACAAATGGGTTAATATTATTCACTACAGACCTTCTACACAAGCCTCTCCACACTCAAATTCCCTCCACCCCTGCTTTGTGCTGGCTGTTTGCTCCAGATGTTAACGTTTGCAGGTTGCTCCAGGATATTCCTGGATAAAGGGCTCTGCACACAACACTCTAAGGTTCAGTAGAGCAGCTCCAACACACCGCGAGGCCTCACCCAGAAAAATCCATTTTGGTTTTTGAGTTTTAAACCACCCCCCCCCAACAACAGCAAGAAGTAAGGAATAAACAATGTTCTGAGGAGGATGGACAGAGCATGGGAGGGAGGAGCAGGAAAGGGTAAACGCCGTTTTTCTCCAGGCCACCGCTCAGCGGTGACGCTGCCGCCCGTCCGTATGGAGCCTGAGCGCTGGCAGCGGGAGCAGCTCCATTCATCACTCCCTCCCTCCCTCCCGTGCCTCTCTGAGCAGCAGCAGCGCTGTGCTGCCCTCGGAATGCTTGGCAGTGGCTGGAGAAGCAGCCTTGGCAGCGGGCAGGCAGCTGTTTGTCGGGGCCTGGTGGGGGGCTGCTGCCCGTGGCATGCGGGACGGCAGCTGCAGCCATTGCTCTCCGTCAGCGCTAATCAATCTCACACCCTCCTCGGTGCTGATACAGATAATCTTGTGGGAAGCTGGCCAAGCTCGCTAACAGCTCTGCAAGCTGCTTCCTGACTCCAGCAGCTCGTTCTCTTTCAAGAGGTCTGTTCCAGCTTCAGTTCCAAGAAAGCACTGTACACCAAGGCTCGTGTCACTCAAACACTCGCTGCTGGTGTGCAGAGAGCACGCAGCCCTTGGCTGCACCTCAGCTAACTCATCAACACAGACGCTTTCTCGCTGCTCATCAGAACTCTACAGACCAGGGTAGGACATTATCATGTAATTGTCTCTCTGCATTTCACCTACTCTCCGTCTGCCAAACCAAGCAGGACTGCAGCCAGGTAAAAATGAAGGCAAATTGAAGCAGGGAATTGGGCCCTTCTAGTAAAACTCACTCTAAGAGACAGCCAGAAGGCACTTGCTGTAGAGAAGTTCTCAGCCCATTTTTTCTGAGGTTACCTGGACACTGGAGAGTGGGGCAACTGGAATTAGGAGGTAACAGCCCAGGTGTGAGGGCACAGCTGAGAAGAATGACCTGGCTGAGCCAGGAGTCCTGTGCAGAGGCGTTACAGACATGACCCGGAGAAACTTAAAAAACACATACGTGTTTCTCCCCATCGATCTTCTTATCAGCTGCCTGCATTGCATCCAGGTACTTAAAATACAGCTCCATCAGCCTATCAACCTGCAAGGGCAGAAGAGAGAGACATAAGCGAGAAAAAAAGAACAATGCAATCATCTTTAATCCTTCATGCAATTTTGTTTTCCTCCCAGCTCCAGCCTTCACGAAGCAACAGGGAACTCTGTCCCTCCCGGGCAGGAACATGTTACGGAAGGAGGGTACAAGTGCTGGTTGGATGAGCACGTTGAGGCTGCGGGCGTTCGGATGTAACCCCATATGGGAACACGGTCCCATCAGCACCAGATAAACGGCAGCAAACAGATGTGTCCCCAGCTCACTCTCTCTGTGCTGAGGCTCTCTCTCCAGGCTCCTTGTTTCCCCAGCAGACCTCTGTCTCTCTGTGCTGGATGTTCCAGCTCTCCTGCTCTCCTCTGAACTGCGTTAGGGCAACTGAAATACTATCCAGCAATTTTCAGCAATTGGTAGAACAGGTTGTGAAAAACACTTTTAAAACACACTAATGAGGAATACCAAGAAACCAGTATTTTCCCAGTGGCAGAATTTACAAATCCTTTGGGATTCCCAGTTTGCAGAAGCTGCTATTTCTCTTCTGCAATGCTTTGATCTATCCCCCACCATGTAAATATTTTTGGAAAGAATTTCCAAGAGCAAACACCACTAAAGTGAGACATTCTAGGAGAGGAGTGGGGAATGTTAAATGTGTACCACAGCGATTCCCAAACTCTCTGCAAAAGAGCTTCACCAGACACAACGGCATCTTTCCATGGTGTCCTGGTCTCTGAGTCAGCACAGTGTAATACCAGATGTTGTCCTCTATGGTCAGGCTTCAGTAGAGGCACAACTCAGGACTGAGAATCACTACTACCATGTGCAAGAGCACCAGAAAACAACAGTACAGGTGGTGTGGAGGACAAGCACTAAAGGCATGTCCAGTTCTCCAGTTTGTAGATAAAATGGGAGTGAGAGAACGAAGGTCTGTGACAGCACAGCTCTCTGCAGGCGGGTATGATGATGGCTTTTCAAAACTTAGCGAGTGCACACAGGCACCCTGCTCTGAGAGAGTGTCCTGAGCAAGCCTGGCAGCCCAGAGACAGAGACACATATTCAGCACTCACCTTCTCACTGTCATTCTCTGTGAATTTATTCAGTAACCGTGTCCTCTGCTGCCCTCTCAGGTTTCGCAGAAGGGAAGCCAGGATGGAACAGACATGTTCTAGAGATACAAAATGAAAATTGCATGCCAAGATCAGAAACAGGACCTTATTTTCCTCTGTAACATGCCATTAAATTTACTACTAGCACTCTGGCGTGTAGCGGTTTGATAAGCAGAACCCTGGTTCCATGGTGAGAGGAGACAAAGCAGTGGTGAGAGCCACAAGCTCTGTTTGCAAGGAGCACAGAGAGCTCCTCAGCCACCTCATCCCATCCCACCCAATGAGGTTTCTTCCTCCTCTGCCTCGGGGAGCTGAATAAGCACCTTACATAGAGCACGAGTTCCACTCTGGTTTCCTCCCCAGGCCACACACCTGCCCAGCAGCAAACACGCTTTGGGACCCTCCATCACAGCCTAAAGGCACCACGTGCTGCCTCCTCCTTTAGGCCTAAAGGAGCCCTGGCCCAAGCGCTGTCACCCAAATGACCCTCAGGTCACCAAAGCAGGAACAGTTACCGAAACAGGAAAATTGGAGAAAGGAATACCTGTGCCAGTGTGCATCACCAGGCCCAAGCACAACAATGCAAAACAAAGGAGCTGGGGCCCAGTTTCTCTCCCTTTCCAAGTCATTTGGCACTGCTTCCTGTCTGCAGGTCAGCACCAAACACACACCCGGTGGTTTAGACACCCCAGCTTCTCCAAGATGCCCTCACCGTTGTCTTGCTGATCAAGATGGATGAAAATTAACAGCTGTAAACACCTCCTTGCTCACAGTGGTAGGGAGTGAAGGAGCCTCATGATTTGTTATTTTCAGAGAGGAATGAGCAGAGTGCAGAGGAGAGGGATCACCATCTCACTGCTGTCACCATTTTAACATGCACTTCCCCAGTGCTGCCCAGCCCAGAGCCACAAGCAAGCCTCCATCGATCCCTCCAGCACACAAAGAAACAAGTGACACCACCGTGTTTGCCAGGAGCTCCTTCTCCCACTGCCTGGGCCCTGGAAGGCAGGGAGTGCTGCTGTCCAGGGTGTCTGTGCTCCCCGCTGCACGGATTATCTGCATCCTGCACAAGGGCAGCAAGAGGAGAGGCTGCACAGGCGCATGCCCCCCCCCCCCCCATTTCATTAGCTACTTATAAATGGAGCTTCCTTTTCGAAACAGATTTCTGCCTGAGGTGGTGTCAATTTTTCATGTTCCAAGGAGATTGGGAGCGCTGCCGGCAGGAGGAGCAGGCAGATAACAGGTTTATCGGGTGGCCGCACCGTGTGGCTGCTCCGTCATTCCGACAGGCTAACGGGGGTGAAGGATGGCTCCGGGGGTGTCAGTGCACGCTCTCGCCGCACAGAAACTGTTATTCCACAAAAAGCCAACACCAAATTAAGTGCTGACATTAAAAAGTGTTGTAAAAGCCTCCGAGTCCCTGCGAGAATCTGTTGTCTTGAGGTGAAAAAAATACAACAGAACGAAGATTTCCCCCCCCCCCCCCATATATCCCAGCATGTGCTCTGCTGGTTTAGGAAGAAGCCAGCCTTCTGTATTTCACACGATTTTTTCCCCCAACCTTTTTTTGGGAAGTGTTGACACAGCATTTTAGTAGCAATATTCTCACCAATGATCTATCTTCATTGCTTTTTTCCAATATTCCCTTACTAGGAAATGTGTTTTAGCCATCATTTTTGCTTTGGCAGTCCTATGCAGATATTTATCCATTTTATCAATAAAATCTTTAAAAACTACTGACAAGTCTAAAGGAGCTGACACAGGGGTTTTGAGAACAAGGTTATTCTTTCAACATATCACTGCAGAAAATCCAGGAACTATTTAGTTGCCTGGTCAAAACGTTCAAAGAAATATTTAACAGAAATATTTCTAAACCTTTTTTTTTGGATCAGCTTCCTGAAAAAAAAAAAACAAAACACACCAAAAAACACCCCACTAGTGTGTTTCTACCCTCCTCAAAATCAAGGTTATGCCGTAACACAAGTCCTGGCCTCATAAACACCAACACCCACATGTAAGGACACCAGCCAAAATCAGGGTGAACGCTGATGGGCTGAGGGGCTGAATCCATGATTTGGTGGATTAAAGTGTTTGTTAGAGGCACCAACCTGGGGGCACAGGTTCCCATGGAAAGGGTTTCTGTCTTCCCATGGACTGCCCCGTCTCACACAGGTCACATTTTAAAAGCTGCAATCGCAATATCTGCTCAGGGTCGGAATATCCTTTGGGGAACGACGAGTAACTGGTGCTGCTGAGTCCCTGGAATGAAGAACCTGCAGCTGCCCTGCTTTGATCTGGGTGCAGACAGAGCCTGTGGGCTGTGCATCACCCCAGGGCTCAGCCTCAGGCAGCCTGCCTGCTACGGAATGTTCTGGGAACTTCTCCACGGCATGTAACGCTCAGCCAAAGTCCACATCACCTGCACAAAATGCATCTCTTTCAAGGAGGGCACAGACAGGGCCAGAGGCAGGAGTTGCTGCCAAGCCCCATTTCAAAGGATGACTAAATGTGATTCCTTTGAGAAGCAAACACCAAAGGTGCCTTCACGGAAATAACAGGTACCAGCTGGCACCTACTATGCATCAGGAACAACTTTCTTCACACAAAAATCCCCCAATCCCATAAATTCATGGATATGGGAAGCCGGATTGCGCTGCTGCTACCCCATGGATGACTCACCCGCAGGCCGTGCCACTCCCCACGATCCCAACACCAAAGGGCACCCTGCCAGCCTCACCCCTGGCTCTGGGAGGTCACACCACATGTGCTCCCCAGATGCACGAGGGTCCTGCTTAGCCCAGGATCCTTTCCCTCTGCAGACAGGCACGGAGACTTCAGCACGCAAGCAGTGTTTAAAACACCCTAATTAGATCGATCTTGACTTCAGCTTGGCGTGTTGGAATACAGATTAATCTATTCCATGGCTGGCACTGGCAGCTGCAACAGCAGGAGGTCCTGTCAAATCAAGCTGTAACATTACACTTCCCTGCCTTTATTATCCACCCCCCATTTTTTTTTTTTTTACATCTCATTATAATGGACATCTGCCTAGCAGGGGAGGAAGCTCAACAGTGATGAAGAGGAGGCAAGAGTCATCCTGCAGGAAGGGGACAGCAGGCAGCTCTGGGTGTCAGGGGCAGCAGCCCTTCAGAGGCTGAGCAGGATGATCTGGTGAACCCAGCACTTTTAAGAGCCTTAAGGTAAATTGTAGTTTCTCACTAGGAGGAGCAGGAAAATACTAGAAAAAAGACTAGAAAATAACCAAGCCAGTTCTTCGAGATACCTCTGTCCCTTCTGTGCACACAACTCTGGCTTCATGGCTGTTTGTTGGCTTGGTTCATGGCAGGATTACCGGTGGAATCAGGGATGGTGTAGCATCTGACAACATATCCTGTTTTCACATGAAACAATAATCTGCATTTTAAAAGAGTAACCCACTCAAGCATCACCATATTTTGCCATGAAAAATCCTACCTTAAAACACTGACAACAGCAAGAAACACCTATTTTACAGATGGGTGAAGTGGGGCCTGGAAGGATTGGAAAAGTTCCACACAGAACGGCCCCGGTGAGCTGGATCCAGCCATCAGGCTGAACATAAAACAAAATTCTCCCTGTTGACCGAGAACGTTTGGGTTTGCGATGTTCTTGCAACAGAGCACGCTCACTTTAATTGAGACAAATTTAACTCCGTTCTCGGCATCGTGGCTCACTCAAATCACAGGTTCCTGTCGGAGGGGGAGGGTGAAATAACAAACTGGCATAATAAAGTTCTGTTTAAACAGACTGATGCCTTCCCTGGGTGCTCACTCCTGAAGACCACCAAATGAAAAACACTTTCTGCTCAGTCAATACTGATAACTCTTTCATTGGGATATGTTTCTGCTGCTGTCTTTTCGCTTTCCCTGTGCCCAGGGAACTTGGTTTTGCAGCAGAGATTCACTCCAAGGGCTCTACTGCCTTTTGTCTGCATCACAAAGGAGTAAGAGTGTATTTACTAAGAAATGGGGGGTTTTTTTTGTTGTTGTTTTTAAAGGAAGGGTATAGCTGAGGATCTCCAAAAGAGGCTTTGTTATTGATAGAGGGCGAACAGGCAAAACACCCCAGCAATAGGAATTCTCCTTTGGAAATTGGCTGAACTAATTCTCAGGTTATCAAATTAAGCATTCCTAAGTAAAACTGACATCTAAGACAAGAGAAAGCATTTAAATGAAGATGAATTGGACAAACATCCTTTTATAGTTCATTAGACTCTCCAAGTGAGCAAAACTCGGCTGCAAATAACCATCCTGAGAAAGAGCAGGAAGATATACAGCCTGTCGAGCCAGCTATGACTGCTTCACTACAGACTCTCTAATTCAGGAGGAATTTGTGTTTTCTCCATTTTTAGCTCACTGAGACTGTTCAAGAATTTCAAGTCAGCATCCAATGCTACGACTCAACTGTGCCAAGAGCTGCTGCACCCTCACGGACAGGGACGACACACTGACCCTCAGCTCTGCAACAGGAGGGTTTTGGGGAAGAGCTAATGCTGTTGAACCACCTCACAGCACAAATCCACGACACAGCACCTCCCACACCACCGGTCTGGGTCTCTTTGTGGCTGGACAACCTGGCTGGGCACTCACACGAGCACTGTGACCCCACAGACACAGAAAAACTCTAAGTCATTTCTTTCCTCAACTGCAAAATATTTCTGTTTGGAGTTGCTTCACTGCCCCAGAAAAAGGGAAATTGCTCTGAATGAGATTTTTCTCCCAAACCTAATATCCTAATATAATGATCTGTACAAATGCAGGCAAAATTCAAGTGTAGATAATGTGTACTCAGTTAGACACCACAGGCCCAATCTTCAGGCTCAGATCATCCATAAAGATGGTTAGGAAATTTTCCCTTTCTTTTCTCCTAATTACATAGTGTACATAAAGCATAAATACGTGCAGCTTGGATTTAAATTGTTCACAGGCTCCCTAGAGTAAAATAATTTTTAAACACTGACAGTGTTTAAAATGTAGCTAACCAGAACTGACACCTTTATGCTAGTGTTTAAAAAGGGAGAAACACATTACAGAGAAGTTACTTTTATCAAATTTAATTTGGATTATAAATTTCTGTAATAAATAAAAGCTCAGCAAGTCACATTGAGATTTTTTTTTTCACCAGGGTATTTATTATTTTGTCACATTCAGAACATCGCCTTAGAGACAATAAAACAAACATGGTTTTATAGACTATCTCTTATGTAAATAGCAACACTGCTGTAAAATAAAGACAAGGGGATATTTTCCTACAACCATCAGATATGTGCAGAGGATTTGGGGGACTAGAGATGGAGCATTGGATGCCCTGGGGGAGGTGAAGCACTTGGAGCTACAGTCGGTGCCAGGACCCCCAGCCTGGCAGCACTTTGGCCCCTGCAGGGACTGGGTGGACAAACCCTTTGGCAGAGTTGTTTGGTACCTCAGCAGTGCTGGAGCATTTTGGCAGGGCTCATCTTTAAGCAGCTCTAATTAGGCCCCAGGGTACAGAGTCCACTGAGGATTCTGTGTTTTGCAGCACAGCCCAGGGTGCCTGTCCTGACATCCTGACACCGTCCCAGCAGCAACACAGCAAGGGCAGGGACAGCACAGCTCCTCAGAGCTGCTTTTAACAAATACTGATGGCCCTGCTGCAAAGCCATTCCAGTGAATCCTTCAAAGGAATCTCTTCCTCCATTTGGCATACACACGAGTGGTCTCCTAACAGAAGACTGTTCTAATTAATTTTTTTTTTAAAACAGATTGTACACAGGATAAAGTTTTTATGAGAAAAGACAAAAAGGAGCAGACTGAACACGAGGGTTCTTTCTGATCAATAAACAAAGAGAGAAGCAAAAAGCAGAGTGTTCCCAGGACCAGCAGAGCACAGAGGGCACCGGCTCCACCACGCCAGACCTGCACCATTTCCCTTGAAGCCAGAGGCACCCAGAAGACTGTGCTGTGCTCCTGCCCAGGTGCAATTACTGCAGGGTTGGGGCAAACACTCAGCAAAAGCAAAAGCACACACTGTGCTGCTGACACCCACGTCAGGACAGCGGCGTGACAGGCTCCAGGGAACGCTGTTAAACATCTCCATTAACTCCCGTTGTTAGAAATTCAGTAACTCACCTGCCCAGTGATGCAAAACAAAGAAAATTGGACTTACTACCACAGCCTTTTAGGGAGAGTTTATTTTAATAGAGCTGATTTCTGGACTCATCTTAATGTTCTCCATTTCTTCTGCATGTTAATGAGGCGGAGGTGTGATACAAAGCCTGTTTGCATGGATCGCAAACATTTTTCCTGGGGGCAGATTGGCTTTTCACCCTATCACAGAAATAGTGAGGAATGGACCCTGTCAGGGCTTTCCAGACTAATCCTCACAGTAGCCAGGACTGCACACAGGTATCATCTGCAGTCTCCAGAAGAAGCAGATGAGACAGAGATTAGCTCACTTTCCCAAACTGAAAAATTAAGTCAGTGCCATGAGCCACGCACCCAGACCTCTACTCAGAACCTCCTATTGTGGCTGGAGCGTTGTCTCAGTAAGAAGAATTAAACCACCTCACTTTCATACTGCAAATGAAAATTTCAAAACATCCCCTAAATCCAACCAAGTGCAACTGCGTATTTTATTACATAAACCTGCAATTTTATTACATAACCTACAGAAACCAAACCTATCCCTGCAATTCCATTACATAAACCCCAGACCACACGACACCATTTTCCTCCTCGCCATTATCTACCCAAGACAAGCAATGCAGGAACAGCAAGGACTGACCCCAGACTCAGCTCAGGGTGAGCTGTCCCTCAGTAACTGCAGTAATACTCCACAGCAGATCTCTGTTAAAGCAGAGTTTTCCAGGGGAGAGAGGAAAAAAAAAATATAAAAAGGAAAAAAAAAAAAAAGGCAACTTCAAAAGCAATGCAGTTTATTTCTGCAGTGCCTGATGTTCATCCAGTCACACTTCAGTGCTCAGAGCCATGAAAACACTGCTTTTGAGGTGACATTTGTAGTTGCCTCATTACTCTTTTCAAAAGAGTTTTGCATCAGAGTAAGAGCTTCAAACAACAGACCCTACAGGAGTAAAATAACTTATTATCAGCATGCGAAATGGAATCACCGGGAGCTGCTGACACCAAAGCAAGCAGGACAAGTGTGCCCTCAACAGCCAGCTGTGACAGGGAGCAGCAGGATGAACACCCAGACCCAAAAGCTGCAGGAGGTGCTGCACCTCTCCCTCCTCACTGCAGGCACTTTTCAGACACTGGCCATCCATCCGCCCCCTCCATGGCAATAAGAAGGATCTGGAAACACACCTACCTTCATGTTCTTTTTCAGTTGTTCCAACTTTCTTTATCTTTTTGGGTGATTTCATGAAGAGAGGGAAGATGGTTCTCAGCCCAAGGATGTCCACAAACTTGTGGCAGTTGTCTGTGCCCTCTGGTCCGATCATGGCGTGGTCCAGCACCTTCAGGGCACTGCTGCGGGAAATCTTCTTCTCTCTGTGAAAAGAAAGGGGCAAGTTAAACTCTACAGGGACATGAGGAGTTTGGGACATGCTGCTTTAAAGAGACAAGGGAAAGGAGCACAACAAGGAAAGGATGAAGAGTCTGAGCACCAGCTCTAAGGAAGATTTTTCTTCTAGAAGCCAAAACATAGTATCGACAAATATTCTTTTCAAAACTGTGGCTGAGAATATTGTCTTGGTTATTTCCTTTTTAATGTATTTTATTTATTTTTATTTTCTATTTTATTTTTAATTCCATTTTATGTATTTTACTGTTACGATTTTATTTTCTTATTTCTTGGCTACTGAAGCAGCTATTTCTTCAATCTCTTAAACAATGGCACAAAACAGCAGGGAAGGCTGGGTTGGATACACAAGGCAAATACTGTCACACCAAAAAAAAAAAAATCAGGATTTAGATCTAGCAATAGTTTGATTTAATAAAGGAATAAGTTTGGTAAGCACAGCTGGGTCGGCTATAATGAAAAACCAGAAATCCCATGTGGAAGGACACAGACAGACTCTGGGCTGTTCTGTTTTAGTGCCTGTTCAGAATGTTGATGGTGGTAATTCACACCAATAACACAGAGATGGTCTGAAAATTATCTCCAGCTGCCCTGTACCTCTCAAACCAAAATGCAGGGATTTATAATTCATCCAGGGGAAAATTTAAAATATCCTGTGAAACGGGAACTGTAAAACCGGTCGCTAACACAGCCCATAAAACCACCAGGCCAGGGAATGTCAGCAGGAACTAACATCAGCTGGAGAAAAAGGGCTGCCAGGAGGACATTCCCCCCAGGACAGGACCGAGCCCCACCACTTTCCACTCCAAGCACAAGCCAATCTCTTCCAGTTCTGCCCATCTGCAGACTGAGCCACATGGACCCCGTGCCCACCAGCAGGGGCTCCTCGAGGCCCCCAGGGCGCTGTGGAAAACAACTCCCCTGCGGAGACTGAACTTAATGAACCCCTAACAACATGCAAACTAAAAAAATCCATATAGGAACACCCCAGCCTAAAGGAAAGTGGCCTTGCCCAGTGCAGCCACAGGGGCACAATGTGGAGCTGAAGGAGCTGGGATCTGAGTCTCCCCCAAAAATGAAGGGCTGTGCAGGAGGGTGGATCAACACCCCCACCTGCCTGCTACTGAGAGCTAAAAATAAAGTACTCCTTAGGCCAGATGACACCAGAAATGTTTTCAGGGGAAGTAATTGCATATTGATCAGCATTTAGGAAGGCTGTGCAGGGTTGAGCTCTGGAATATTCATTGGGTTTAAGTTCAGGCTTTTAGAGATCAATAGCTGCTTGACTGGACTGTCTGGAGTTGATTTTATTTGAAATATTTATTCTGCTGGAGGGCAAGCAGTTTATCTTAGTCTCATCTGTGCTTATCGAGGGAACTTTCAGCTGAACACTAATTTACAGACAAGCATATGTGAGGATCACCAAATGGGGAGGGACCTCAGTCTTCATGGGAACTCTGAATTACAGCTTTATTCACTAACCATTGTTTTCCTCCTTTCAACACCTTTACATCCGAGAGAACTCCTTTGGTAAATCTATTAATTCAAAAAAAAGAGGTGCTGACATTATTTGGACTTTCCACATTAGCAGAACACAGCCTCTCACTTTCCAAAATCCTGGCTAAACCAGAATACTTGATTTCCTGGGAAAAGTGCTGCATAAAATGGTTCCGTTTAATTAACCAGAAGATTTAGTAAAGAGACAGCCTAAGTTTTCACGGGGTCATTAGGAACAGCAGGACAAGAAAACATAAAAATATTTTAATAATCATAAAAAACATATACCCTGAAATAGCCACAGCCAAGCCTCAGGGAGCTGCATGGACTTGACTGTTTTCACCTTGTTTTTCTGAGCAGGAGCAAAAGCTTTATTGAGGGTCAAGAAAAGCCTCGGAGCAGCTGCAGGACACAACATCGTGCTGCCCAAGTGACACAGGTCCCTGGGAGCTCCCTGGGTTGCCTTTGTCCCTGTGCATACACATGTTCCTCAGTTAATAGCAGGGAAAGCCACACATCATTTTCACGGAGAATCTCCCTGACAGGTCCCTTGGGAGCGGCGCGGCCGCATCTCCTCAAACCCGGCACAGTTCCACAGCCAAAGCAATGAGCTGCCCGTCAGTGTGGGCCAGCAGCTGACAGGACAAGCACGTTTTCCTCTCTTTTGGCCTTGGAAGGTACACTGCAGTTGGGTTACCAAGGCAAGGCCGAGGGACTGAGCACTAAGAAGTGCTTCCGGACCTAAAAAGAAAATTAAATTAAACTCTACGGGACATTTCTAAAAACTTTCCACTGGCGGCTACCACCTTGGTAAACCATCTTGTTTGTGATAAAGATGCTACACAAAATAGATGAGCCTTCCTTGGTGCAGAGGTGTAAATCAAATAATTATATCTACCTGTGCTCTCATCCTACTTCCAAACCTCCTACTTGCAGTTCTGCTGCCGTCGACTCAGCCCCTCTCAACTTGCTCTTCTCCCAGACCCTCTGCTCTCCTCCCATGTACCTGTTCAGTGAGGCCCCCATTCCTCAGGGCCAACTGCAAGTCCCAGACCCACCTGCATGAGTGCAGGACCCAGCTGGCCACGGACATGCACATGAGGCACATCAGCCCCACCAGGCTCATTTTCAGGCACTACCCCTTTCTCCCCATAAACGAGGAGAAGTTCACATGACACAACATCACCTTTCGCTGTTGGCCACCCATTTTAAGGCTCAGCACAGCAGAAACCATCCTGTTCTTATGACTGTCTCTAGGAATATCAGGAGCACACTAAATACTCATCCAGAAGCTGATGCCCCTCTCTGCAGGTCTGTGTGCACGACCATCAATAACAGAATGGCTTGGCTGGACGGACTGGGCAGCACCAGACACAGAAGGCTGTGTTCCCCACGACAGTAATGGAGATTCAAGCCTGATATCTCTATTCTCACACAGCTTATCTATCTCACATCATGTCAATACACTTTCAACTTTGCCTATTTGTCCTTTCATCTGCACAGGCTGTGGTACAATGATTAACCACCTCCGAAGTAAAACCAAAACGTAACAGATCTCTGCCCCTGGCCTTCAGAGGACACTGACAGGAGAGAAAAATACTCTGCCTTGTTTGTGGGCGAGGTGGTCAATCACAGCTGAACGGCACACCTGTTCTCTGCTGTTTATCTTGAAGGTAGCAAGAAGATACAGATGTTCGATACACCCGGGGCAGCTCCAGATCACAACCATCCCGGCTCGCTCCCTGTTTACAACATCAGACTGTGGTCACCTAAGCCACTCTGTCCAAGAAAAACTGAGCACTTGTGAGAGCTTCTAAGCACCAGAATTATATCAGAAGAGTTTAAAAAACGTAAAATAATCCACTGTCAGTATAGCCCATGCCTGTGGACAGTAGTGACAGAAGCTTCTAGAACTCGTTCTGTGAAATGTTAGTTTTTCCCCTCCCTGTCACTTTACCAACCCCATTCAAACTGTACAGTGGGTTTGGGTTCTAAGCATCCACAGCTTGAGGTCCTGGAAACTCTGCCTATCAGACAGAGCTGCTGCTGCAGATCAGTCACGCTCTGTCCCTCTCAAGCCCTTTGCAACTACTGCAGGGGGCAAAATGCAGCCAGGGAGAAATTTTCCTGTTGTCATAATTTTCCAGCTGGGATCTCAGTACAGAGAGTGGTAAACAGTAGAGTCCAAAAATGGGGAAAAAGCTATTAAAAATCCAAACACTGGAGTCCCACCCACATGGCATAAGAACTCCAAGTAATTAGTTCTGCAAGGCTGGCTTAGCAGCTTAGGACTCCAGGCAGAGGGAGGCCTCCCTCCCATTCTTAGTTTTGGAGCTTTTCCTTAATTAGCCTCCAGAAAACCCAGTGTTCCTATTTGAATAATCCATGTTGGGTTATTTATTCAGTTCCCTGCTGCCGCATATTCCCCAGCCCTGCGCTGCGGGAACTCAGCATTCCTGGCTGGTGTTTGCCAACCTGCCAGCACACAGCCTGGCACTCCAGGGACAGCCAGACAGAGCCCACTGTGCCCTCCTGCAGGCCTGGGGAGCCAGACAGCCCAGCAGGCACAGCTCGGTGCCAGGCCAGCAAGCAGAAGCGAAGAGGGAGCAGAGAAGCCCCAGAGGTTCAGGGTGTGACAAACCACGGCACAAGAAATGTGAACTTATGCCCCGCTCACTAAAGCAATTCCTGTATCAGCAGCCACAAAAATTCAGCAGCTCAGAGCCTACACAACACAGTGGAGCCTGAACTGGGGAACAAAGGGAAAAATGCTTTCCCTAGAGACATCCAAAGGTTCTCTCCTGCCCTCTTAGGGGTCTTTTAAATCCTTAGAGCATTAGTGGCCTGAGTAGAGCGTTCTCTGTGGCAAACATCCAGTTGAAAGATCTGCACTGCTGCTTTCCAGCAGCTACTGTGGCACCCCCAATTCTTAGGAAACAAAGCTAAAGGCAAAAAGTGGAGATTCCATGTCTGAGAAGGTCCAGTTTACTTGCTGGGGGGGGGAAAAAATGCAAGAAAGACAAATATCCTAACACAGAAATTTTACAAACGGAAAACCACAATTATCTAACCAGAACATGTGTTGGTACATCAAAAGCAGGAAGAAAATCACAACATTAATGGGGCACCTGAGCATCAGGTTCATCAGCTGCAGACCTTCCCCCTTCAGGAAGCGATCACGGTTGGAGCTGAGCATTAGGCAGGAGCAAAGGGAGTCAAACAGGTTCTCCATCATTTCCTGTTCCTCTGCTGTGCTCGGGTTGTGTCGTTTAAACACCTGCATGACAAACAAAGCACAGTTACCCTCAAATGCCCCGTGCTTGGAATGAAGAATGCTGGAGACAGCCCAATTTCAACTCTGCCCATCTCCATAAAACCATAACACAAAAACTTAACTTCTGTGTACCTCAGTGTTAACATCTCTCAAACGGGGATTAACCGCCCTGACCGCGGATGACACACTGCGAGGAAGGCATTCAGGGACTGTGCCACACCACACATGACGCACTGCTAGGACAGCACTGCACCCTGGATCCCTTCCACCCCTCCCACCCAGCCCACCAGTCTCCCTGTGGCAGAGGGGGTGTGTGGGAATTACTCACAGATAACTGCTGAAGCAGCACATCGATCCCATCCAGCTCCCCAAGCAATTCTCTGTTGTCTAGACGGAGGTGGTGGGGGGGAAGGGGGAAAAGAGAGAGAAAAATGAAGCTAACTGTCAAGATTTTACAGCCATCTAACACTGATACATCAGCAAACAAAATCAATACGGCTTGACAGAGCACAAAAGCTGCAGAGAAAGAGAGGGTGGAGGCGAGGGAGCACACAGGGCAGAAAGAGCCAGCAAAAGAGAGCTGGAGGCAGGAAAGGGCTGCTGTGATCTGGGAGAAGCCTGGATCCTGCCCTCACAGACAGCAACACCACGGGCATGGCTCACCATCATTATTCTGGAGCAGAATTGCCAGCACCTCGCTGCAGTACAGCTTGTTGGCGTCAAAAGGCATCTTAGCCTGTGGGGGAAGGAACAAGAGACCCATCAGGGCACAGCTCTCCGTGTCTCACTGATTTGAAGAACACATTAATCAAATCACCGAACGTATGAGCAACACTTAAGGCAAAACACAACAGCACTAACTCTGCATTTTGCCTCAGTGGCACAGGAGTAATAATTCTCTCTGATTCAGGGGTGATGGGGGGCAGGTGTGAGCTCATGCACATGTGTTGAATCTCCACTGTGATCCTTCCTGCTTCCCTACTGCAGTAGGTTTGGCCAGCTTGGCTCAAAACCCCTGAGAACAGCCTGCAGTTGTTTGCAACATGGAATCTCTTTCCTGTGATAGATTTTCCACAACGTTACATGGGTGCATGGGGCTCATCCCTGTTCTGAAAGTCTGCACCTGTCAGCAAAACTGGAATTTCAGAACATACATCACAGTAACACTAAACAGAGACTGCCAGAGTTTCGTAGGAGGGTCAGTGTCGCAGTCAGAACATGAGATGGGTTTCGCCTGCACAGTCACATAACTTCCATTTCAGACACTCCCTCCATACTCAAATATGCTAAAAAAAAAATAAAAATCCATAATGAAATCAAAACACTGAACTTGAACAACAAAAATAAATCCCTGAAGTGGGTTCTGAACTGGATCCAACGTTTTTGAATGCTGCCAAAGCCGCTGCATCTACAGAAACAGACTGAACATTAACCCATCGGATAATAGCGCAAACCTGTTCACCGAGGGGATTCATAAAATAAAGCAAGTTTAAAAATCATCAGTTACAGCTATTTCTACTGGTCAGGAGGGGAAAGAGCAGAAGAACTAGGCTTAAAGCACATAATTTGTCACCCATTTTTTCCCCCGAACACACAACTGCCCACAGCACGATGGACAGTCCTGCCTGTGCAGAACTGCAGGGATGATCATCCCACCCTGCTGCCACAAAACAGGGCACAGTGCACAAGACACAGAAACATGGAAAGCAGGAAGACCCCAAATGCCAAAAGGTATTGACTTTTAATAAAACTTTTCATTCTAAGTTACTCCAAACCGCTCTGCAGAGGACAGTATTTACAGCAACCAGATGACACCTGCAAGCAGCCCTTGGAGGAGAGGGGAAGGTGCTCGGTGCTACAGAGCTCTGCCAGCTTCTGTCATGGGGTGACCAACTGCTGCCCTGCAGTGCTAGGAAACAACATTCTGATCTCCCAAGTCTGCATCCAACATCACCAAACCCTGCCTTGTGTTTGGAGAAGCCAGCTAGGAGCTCTCCACCTGAGCTTTCCGAGGCACCTCTGACTGTCATAATATAATTATGTGACCTGAAATGTTGTCAGAAAACAGCAATTCATGCTCTGTGCTGTGTGCCAGATGTCCTCTCTGCCATCCAGACAGAACCCCGATCCTAAAACTCATCCCACAGACATTCCACAATGCTCTACCCAGCTGCCAAGATCCTGGGTTAATCCCAATCACATCTGTCGGGGCAAGAGATCTGAGACCAAGCACTGCCAAGAGCAAAGTGCCTGGAGAGGGGTTCATTAGCTCCCCACAATAGCATGCAGGCAAGAGAAAGCCCTGCCTGATCCCAAACCCAGGGATAACACAGCCAGGGCAAAGGACAGACACACCCTGCACAAGCTTGGAATCCTCTGGAGCATTCATGTTCTGTGGCACCAAGCAGGGGAATCCTAACTGGGATTATTTTGCTTGTCCAAGTTTCTCAGTCTTTCAGCTGCCAGAATAATTCCAAGGCAGGCAGCAGTTCCTATCTGCCTGGACTAAAATTAACTACACTTTTTTTTTTTTTTTTTTTTTTAGGAAAAGAATGTAATTACGTTACTACCTGTAGTGAGAAATTACAGGTTACTTCTGCTAACAAGGATGTGAGGTGCACAGAAGGGCACCTGCACTTAGACAGCTGATGGAGCATTTCTGGGATTCAGAGGCTTTCTAATCATGCAGACATTTAAGCATGGAAGTACTAATGCCTTACTGACAGGGTTAGGGAACAGCCAGAATCTGTTTGCTAAATTTCCCTCACTAGCTCTGTGAGAGAGCTGAACTACCCACTCCTTTCCTGCAGCATTTTCCAGGGAATGTTTAGGCATCTTTTCACACAAGACAGAGTTAAACTGTGTAACTCATTGCCACAGGATGCAGAGTACAGAAAGTAGGTTTTAATTCAAGAGGCAATTAGATGAGCTGAAAGCAAAAGCTGCCCCCAGCAGCAATTAAACACAGGCAGCACTTAAAACTCAAAAAAGAGTGAGAAACATGGGAAGCAAAGGCCATTAAATGGTTAATATTAGTGTCCCTGCTCACTGGTCAGCTTTTATATTCCTACAGGTCTCAGCCATGGACTAGAAATCCACCCTACAAGAATCTTCATACGAAAAGAAAAGAGAGACAACTTCTACTGCAAGATGTTTATAAAGACAAGACAGAAGCGTGTCTGTTTAAACTAAAAATCCTGAGGACATAAGCCCTGAATTATAACTTTTTGTCCTTGTTTTTTCAAAATGCCCATGCAAGCAAAACAGGCTTATTTTAAGTGATGACTGGTCTGCAGAAGGAAGGTGGGAAATCAGCTCACCTTCAGCCTCTTGAGCAGCCACTGCATGAGGCCCTGCTGTGCAGCCTCGGTGCACATCTCCGGCCGGAACTCTGCCATGTTCTCCACAATTCCTGAGAAGAAAGACACAGAAAAAAGACATTTTTCCCCACCAAAAATTCCCAACCCCGTGTTTCTGGTCTCTCTCATTCTTCCAGTCTGGGGAGATTAGAATCCTGAATGAGTGCAAGGAGTGGAATATGGTCTGTCTGACTGCCAACAACACCCTGCAAACAAAGATTCTGTGCTGTGCAAAGATCAGGGAGCAGAGAGGCAATGATGTCCTTCCTTGAAATGCAAATGTTTTACTACCTGAAAGTTAAATATATTGCTAAAACAGAAACAAAGCACAGCTCCCAGATATGTACACAGTAAACACATGGCAGCAGAGTGCCTTCCTGGAGGGATTTAAAAGCTGTGTGATGTGGCACTTGGGGACATGGTTTTGTGGTGGCCTTGGCAGTGCTGGGGTAATAGTTGGACTCTGATCTTAGAGGTCTTTTCCAGCCTAAACAGTTCTGTGATTCCTGGTGCAGTGCCGTTTCATCCTTGTATGTGCACTTCCCAACAAAACTAGTTTGGGAAAAAGCACATTTCAAGCAGCCAAGGGACAAACTCTGGCTCCAGGGAGCAGAGTTTATCACAAACCACAGAAAGAAGTGAGGGGCTGCACAGCAGCCACTTACCCAGGGTGTTGTGAACACCATCAGCTTCCTCTTTCACGCTTTCATCGAGGCGCTCTAAATTCTGGACCAACAAGGCCACGACCTGGCCCTCCACCTAAATCCCCAGGGTCACAGGAGACACAAAAAGATAAGAAACGAGGCTGAAAAAGGGAAGATAAAGGAGCAAGAATGGCAGGAGGGGTTAATAAATAATAAAAATCAGAAAGCCCTACTGAAACACCCTGCCAGAGGCATGATCAGAAGACGTGAACAACCCTGCTGGAAAATCTCAGAGGAAGCAAAGGAATCATCCAGTAAATCTGTGGCTATGTTTGTCCTAATTAATTAAACAACTTCTGTGTTTCAGATTAAACAGAAACCCATCAGAATGTAAACTTGCACCTTGTCACAGTCTTATTTCCTGAACCAGCCTGATTGATTCATAATCCCTCAGAATTCTCAAGCACGAGGTGCACAAACCACCATGAACAGGAGAACTGTCAGCTCTGTGAGCGGCTCCACTCTCAGCTGGTCACTGCTGTCTGCCTACACTGCTCTTGTACCTTCCACCCTGGCAGGTACAAAAAGCTGAGAGAACAACACTCACACCCTCAGCTCCAAACCCAAAAGCTGAACAATCACCAGCTGAAGTCCTGCATTTAAATCCCCTCGAGATGAATGCACCAAGTGGACTTACATGAGCTAAGGAAAGCCAGACAGCCCCAGGGCAAGGGGGAGTCCTCAGATCACAGAGCCACAAATACACCTTTAAAGCTTCAACTGGACAGAGTCCAGCTTGAATCATGAACTTTCTGTTGTGGATATGAGCTTGGAAGTTAAAATAACATTTCCAATTCCAACACTGTTAACCAGCTTGGGACCCAGTGAACATGAGGCAAAAAACAAGTATGGGTTGCTGTGGAATACAATGCCACAATCTTCACTGATACCCTACAACCTTACACCTACTTGCTTTGAAAAAAAAAAAAAATTAATCTAAAAAGCAGATATCTAAACATTTCTCCCAATATAGGCCTGACCTGTTTCTTTCCAAGAGGACAAAGAAAACTCCAAAACTTGGTTTTTATCAGTGGGCTGGTGACAAGGAAAACAGAGAAAGAACTTCACTTGATTTAGTACCTCTCTGCACATTTTATTGAAAATGTCTTCTCTAGCAGCTCCTCTCTCCCATTTCATTCACCCAGCAATCTCCCCACCAAGGCACAGTAATTAACAACAGCCCAGAGGCCAGCTGGAGGAAGCAGGCTCCAGGCACTGTCATTAACCTTGGAAGGTAACATTACAGTGACTGGACAAGAAGGATTGTAGGAGAAAACAGAGTAGCCAAACAAAGCAAACAAAAGAAAAACTGTAATTCCCTGTCTTCCAATTTCAACACAATAGTTACAGACCCAGACACAGCCACAGCGACCCACAAACGCAGCGGTTCGTCAGCAGAAGCTGCCCCAAGGAAGGACAGACCTGCAAATCTCAGGTTTGGCTGGGCATCACTTGTCTGGAGGGCTTCTGCCTGGTTCTGCATCCACCTCCCACAGCTGGGGAGCAGGAGACATCCAGCACAAACACCAGAAAGAGGAGAAATCCACCCCTACAGAGGCCAAGAGGCACTCGGAGAGTTAACAGTGCAGGGAGGACTCAGTATCAACCAATGCATCTCCTACTGCACGTAGGTAATTTTCTGGGGTGATTCAATCTCCACACCAAAAAGCATCCTTATGTCTAAAACCTCCTCCCCCCTGAAGCGCATTAGCTCTGCTACATGAAAAATTTTCAGCTTTTACATGTTAAGAAAAATCCCATCCGTGCTGCAACAACAGATGTCTCAGTGCAAGCATAGAGTTTTGGGTTTGAATCAAGAGTCACTGGGTAGAAAGCAACCAGTCTCCTGTGCAAGAGGTTAGACTGAAAGATCACAGTGGCATCACTGTCCTTCAGGTAACAGTCCCTGCCACAAACTTCAGTTTTCCATGGGTGAACACAGGTCACCCTTTTCCACAAGAGGGAAGGAAAATGCAAACAAAGCTCCTGATTTCAACAGGACACTGCCCAAGTCACAAATATTATCACTTCCTTCTCCCTCCCTGCATGAAAAAATATCCCAGCCTACACAAATTTTGTAATGGGAGTGTTCCTTCCAAAAAAGAAGTGGTGTAGCAACATGCAAAAACCACCTACTCCCCAGACTCTGGCATTCCATCAAAAACACCCATCGTGGTCCTCATCACAGGCCTCAGGTACAGAAGAACAGCCTCCTCCTGGCTGCCTCCATCGTGATGTTGGTAGCACAGACACCCACAGCTGCAGAATGCAGTGCTCACTGCTGGGCTGTGACAGGCAGACTTTGAGGCACTGAAACAATCTGGAGTTTCCTACTTACAAGAGCGTCTATGAGGACTTCAGCTCCTTCTTCACTCTCATGGAGAGTATCTATATCAGTCAGCTCTTGCAGCAAGTCCACCACAGCTATGGAAACATGTGCTGGGTGTTAAGGACAACCAACAGGGAGGCAGACACATTTAATATCAAAAGCAGATGGCTCTTCGGCCAGTGTGTTCGTCGCACGACCCAAAACAACTGGCAATACATTAGCAACGTGTTTACAGTCCTACAGCAGTAGGGCACAGGATGTCAAGGGATAAAAGCACAGAGACTACTGCAGCAGACCCTCTCCTTAAGCACCAAAATTAAGGAATCCTAACAATTAGGAATCATAAAAACAAATGTGACTCTGTGCTTACTGTATCAGGCAATTTCACTGTTTCTTCGCAGTAGTTATTTTTTTTCTTTCTCCAATCAAACACGCTGGGGCTGCTACAACGAGGCAACCATCTTGCATCGTCAAGATTGAACACAGGCAAAGAGAAACGAGTTGTTATAATAATGTGATTTGGGTATTCTGCTCTCAGTGATAGCCCTGCTAACCTGACACACACACACCCCCCTAACGAGGGCACTGCCGGTAGCAGGAGCCATCACCCCCCTCTGCCCGGCCCAATTAGGGCAGCGCGCTCCTCCAACCGCAGCCCTCGCAGGAGCAGCGGAGCTTCTGCCAGCCCAATTTTCACTCATTAACTCCAGGCTGCACAACACACAGCTCCCCTGCCTGCTGCACAGCCCCCGTGTACGGCGAGATGTATTCCAGCTCATTAGACCCACTTCCTTATTCTCTCAGACGCGCTGATCAATCCTGCCCACGTCCCAGGGGCAGAACAGGAGATGTGGTTTCCTGCATGTCCTAAATAACCACTCTGTGATGGATCTCTCTCAAGTGCCCAGGCTGACAAACCAGTTCCCAGGTCTCCTATTTGTGCATTTGCTCAGACACACAAGCAGCGACAGGAACAGTATTTTCATCTGTCTCTTGCTAGTGAGGTTCAGTGGGGCTGGTGGAGAGGTGAGCTCTGCAGGAGAGAGCCCGGACCTTCTGCTGGACAAGCTGCAGGCGAGTCACCACCCTGTCACCTCAGCAGTGTCACCTCAGCCATGTGACGCTGCAGTGACAGAGGCTAATCACAGACTGCACTGCAGCAGCAGGAGCCAAACCAGCAGGTCAACAGAAGGAATTCTTACCTGCTCCTTGGCACTCAAAGGGCAACCTGCAGAGTATTTTGTTCAGGTATGGGCTTTCCCAATAAATGAGAGACCTTGATACGCTGGGCTTGGGAGAGAGGAGGACTGCTGAGGTGGTCAGAGGGGCCCAGGACACGATGGATGAGGACAGACTGAAGGAATGGGGTTTGATCAACTCAGGGAGGAAGCAGCTGAAGATTTCTGCTGCCTCCTGGGTGCTACAAAGACAGCAGAACCAGGTTCTTCTGACAATGCACAGCAAAGAATTTCAGCAGCAGGGTTCATCTTGCAGGGCATTCCTGTCTGGGGAGCTTCTGTTGAGGCTTGCAGTGAGAGTATCAGCTGCCCTATAAAATTTAGGAGATAGGAAAGCAAAGCCTCGCTTGAAGCTTTCCCGTCTTCCATTAATAAAATCTTGTTGGTGATCATCTTTCATTCACATGTTTTGTGCAAAACTGCATGAATCATTCAACAGATTATTTGCTCCCCCTGGACATTGCTTTTGTCTCCTTCCATTACTCCCTCAAGATACTACATTTAAATGGCATCTGAAGAGCCATTTGTTTAGCTCTCTCCTTGAAGAACTCCTTTTAAAAATATTTTCCCATCTGTTTTAACACAAAACATCATTAGAAAACTTGAGCTGTATCAATTTGGTTTTATGTCTAGATGCTTCACTTTAATAGAACTTCTACTCTGCACATAAGCAGCAGAAGCACAACTACAGCCTCTGACCTGCTTCCAATGGATCTCCAAACACTTCAGTAATTTTACAACAAGAAATACACTTTTCCCAAAATTGCATTTCTCAGGCCAAATTCCTACCCCTAAACTCACTGACAGGAAAGTTGCAAACCAAATAAAAAACAAGTTCACAGTGGAAACCCTGACAAGTCTTTGACAGCAGCAGTGACCCCAGGGCACAGCTTTTCATGGCTGGCAGGACAAAGCAAGCTGTACTCCTGTGCACTTCAGCTGGAAAACAGCTCTGCTATCCCAGTCAATATTCCCACAGTTCATTTTTTCCATGTGACTGAGAAATTCAGTATAGTAGTGCATAGTACATAAAAACTCTGTGGAGTCTGGTAAAAAATAAATAACAAAACTACACAAAACTGGTTTTGCATGGGAGGAGCTTCCCCCAGTACAACATCCACTGTTAACAGTTACTGGAGAGCCATTTCCTTACAGATCTTGGAAAAGGGAGGCTGTGGGATTTGCTGCCTTACAGGGACCAACACTCACCACATCAAGGTTCCAACAGATGCATGTTAAAATACCCAAACACATAAGCAGTGCTCTCTAATATAAACCGGCAAGCAATAAAATATTTATGTTTTGGTTTTAGCTTCTGATCACTGCACCCACTTAGAAAGAATGAATTATGAATTCTCAACAGACAGTGCTGTAAGGAAAAGTGCTAAAAAAGAAAACCAAGATCTGTGCATCAGACCACAACGTTCAGCACTAACAGGCCTTTTCACATTGCGTATTCTGCAACACCTCAGGAAAGCTGGTAAGTGTTATCTTCTGCTTTGCACATAAAGAAGTAAAGAATAAATGACTTTCCTAAGGTCATGGATCAATAAAAAGGGAAAAAGAAAAGCCTGCTGGAGACCCAAGTCGACATCCAGTGCCCTTTCCATGGGGCGTCACTGCTCCCTCCACTCACTGATGTTTGCCAGGGCACAGACATGTGATCTCCCAAGTCATGCCACAATTTTTCAGCTTAATCTGCTGTAGAATATTTTACAAGCAACGTGGGCTGAGCTCTGCTTTAACAGACTGTACAGTGGTGAGCCAGGCATAGTTCCAGTTATCAGCTGACAGCTGAGGATCAAGGCACCAGGATACTCAAAAAATGACATTGTTTTTGATTAAAACTACCAATATCTTCAACAGTACAGATAGGAAGCTGTCTCTGAGGTGTCCTCAGATCTTCAGAGATATGAGAACCAGGTGCACATAGGGATCAGGTTCAGTGACACCAGAACTCACTGATCATGGAAGTGTCTCTGGATATGAACTTAATCAGAGGGGCCACCTGCAGCCTCGAGCTCTGTGCACACCAAACTAAAGGCATGGGCCCGTGAAGAGCCTATCACATTTACAAACTGAGGTGTAGCATGTGGTGAGCCAGTCCAGGACAAACAGCTGCCAGCCTGATAGCTCTGCTCTCATCAAAAAGGGGTAAATGAGTTTAATTTTCACTGGGGCTATTCCAGACAAGGTTTGCACAGTCTGAGGTTATCGCTGCTAAGCCCAGGCCTTCAACTTCTCCTCTGCTGCTCATCTGTTCACACTCTCACACCACCACTCAAAACTAGATGAAAGGGTCATAAAACAAGAAAGGAGAATAACAGCACTGAAGAAATTCCAAATCAATATTACTTGAACAAAGAAGACTTTCACTGGGAAAAAAAAAAGAAAGACAACCAACACCTAAATTCAGTGTGGTGGGAAGAAGAGAAAAACACCTACAGGAGCCTGGGAAAGTGGATATGAGAGATTACAGAAAAGTCTGTAGAAAGCCTCTCCCATGAGAGCTGCCCTGAGAGCTGAAGGATATCTGTGTTGTCGTGTCCCAGCAGCCCCAGCAGAGACTGCACAGCGTTCAGCTCCACCAGCAGGTGATACAGGCCGGGCATCGTCGCGATCACGTGCATCTCCTGAATGATGTCATTCAAATCCAGTTCCGACTCCATGAACCTGAGGCAAGACAAAAACGGTCAGTAAAAAGTGCAAGAAAAGACCACTACCTTCCAGGAGACACCAGGTAGGACTTGCCACCTCAGGTGCACATGGCTCTGGCATTTCTGATCCTCCCTGTCCTACACCAGCCCCTTGAAGTTTAATCCCACAGCAGGATAAGCCTTTCTGCTACATAATTTACACGGAGTAAATAAGCAGATTTGTTCCAATTGTGCAAATCAGTTGTAGAATTTCAATTAAAAAAATCAAAGTCGAGATGCTGTAGCTACTACACATGGCAAAACCTTGCATATAAAATAAATTCTGCAGAGCACTGCACCTTCCCTAGTTACCACACATTAGTATGTGGGTTGAAGTATGAGACTGAAGTCCTTAAAAATAATTTGGGTAAGGGGAAAGAACAGCAAACTGGACAAAATAAAATGGCACTCAAGTGCAGGAAGAAATCCCTTTAACATGAATAACACCCTGAAGGGAGGAAGAGGCTCACTAGAACACACACAACACATCTGGCTCCCTGTGCCCATTCTGCTCCTCACAGCACATGTAATTCTGTGACATGAAATTATTTCCTCCCCACACAGATCTCTGGCTCATAGGCAAGCACAACACCTTCACATCAAAAGATGGGATGAAACCTTTAATTATTGCCAACCATCCTTTTCGTGCTGGTGGCCATATTTTGGTCACACTAGAGTCTCAATAATGCCATCTTTAATTAACAACGTCAATTTAGGAGGAATTACGTGGCAATACCTGCTGTTACATAAGCCTTATGTAACTGCAAATGTCTGTATATTCCAGAAGTTGATTTAGGGCTGAAACCTAGAATCAAAGGAAAAAAGCTGAGCACTATCTTACTTCTCTGGATTGTCAGGAAACTTGATCCGCAGCTCCTGGTTTTTGTAAGATCTCTTCTCAAAGGTGAGAATCATCTTCTTCACTGAACTTTCATCCAAAGGTTCCTCCTGACCAAATTGGAAAAAGCAGAAAAGTGAGTGAACTGGAGCAATTTACAGGGATGTGGTGGGACTGCAGCCGGGCCCAGAGCCCTCGGAACAAGCGGCCACCCCTGGGAGTCTCACTGCAGGGAGCTGCCAAACACGTCAAACACCATCACTACCCACTGACTTAGCCCAGCTCTGACCTCAAGCTGCTCTTCTACACCTCTTATTACCCGGCACTACCAGAACCCATGGAGGTTTTTTGCTTCTGAACAAAAAAAAAGAACAAACCTGAGCTGGTGCCTGTGCCCACAGAGAGTTTCTCTGCAGGAGTCCCCTGTGCTATTGCTTTTTGTAAGTCTACATTTAACTGCCCTGAGTTTATGTTCTTTCTCATTTTCCTCACTTGGATAAGCTTTCACTGCTACTTTAAAGCCTTTTTCTAAAGAAAAAAGAAATCAATCAATATTTTACTCTAGTACTTTCTCTTTATTTTGTAAATGTTCCTAAGGTGTTTGTCAGTTGGCATTGGATATTTACTGTACAGCAGTAATGTAACCCCAGCTGCCTCCCTGACAACTACAAACCTCATTCCTCTATTTTCCTTGTTTTATGATTTTAATGCACTTCTTTTATTAAAAAATTGATGATATAGATTTTTCCTGTGTAACCTCTTCCCTCTCTTCTGTTTGACTGTGTTACCACCACTATTTAAGAGCAGCTCTCAAAACAAAAGCCAAACCAGACCCCCTCACATCTTAAGCCAGGCTTTGTGTCCACCTCCTGCTCAGGATTAAATCAAGAGTTGCTCCTGGCTTTGAAGATTCTTTGGTCAGTGACTCTAAGCAGCAACCTGCTATGAGAGAGAAAAAACTCCATTTCTTCCCCAAACCCCATTACAATAACAACTCCAGTCCAAGCCTTCTGCTGTTATTGGATTTCCTTCATTCCTGTGCCCAACCTGTCTCATTGCCATCCCACTCATGTCACCACCCCATTCAGGGAATCAATACTACAGTGCCCAAAGCACATTCTTCCTGCAATGGGATTTCAACCCACACATGCTGACACTGCTTCCCTCTATTCCCTTTGATTTTTTGCTTCCTCTAACACGTATCACTACAATATCTCCATTAGGATCAGCTTTGTATCTGGTATTTCATTTGCATTCAGTCTCACAGTGTCCTACAGATTAGCTTCTTCCCATCAAATTTACTGGGACAAAGCACATTTTAATGGCACTTATATTAACTGCAGTCCAAGGTAATAAACGAGAGATCTGAGTTCTAAAGAAACCTTGGACTTCCAGTCTTTAAAATCTCTGTCTGGCTGGGAGGACTCCACTTGACAAAGACGAGGGACTGGCACGCTGCAGGAATCCAGAAGACTCCTGCCAGTCAGGAGGACTCTTGGTTCTGTCCATCCATCCTCCCTGGAGCTCAAACGCTACAGAAATCCTGCGTTATCTTTCCCTGCTATCAGCAACAACTGTCATGGCAATAGCTCAACATCAAAAAAACGAGGGGGATTCTCAGAGATGGATGCTGGCAGTGCTGTATACAGAGGACAATGATATTTTACAAAGCTACATGATTCTGCAGTGCTGAATATCACTTGTTTTTTTATCAAACAGGACACGGGCAGCAGGAAGCAAATATCTCCCAGATTTATACCAATCCATGTGTCACATTTATAAAGTGATCTTTTCCCTGGCCCTTGGCAGAAAGGCCAATGCAGCATTGGATTTCTGTCTCTGAGGCTTGAAATCATTTACCCTTGACAGCTGCTACCCCCCTCCTCTGACCCAAGACCTTTCTTGTAGAGAAGAATGTTTGTTTATTTGCTGCTGCTGCACAGCTACAAAGAGGGGGAGAAGCTGCATGGTTGGGGGTACTGATGAGAACAATAGTCAGGAAACTGGGTAGAACACAGAAATATCACCTAAAAATATATTTTAGAGGGTGATTTGGGTATTCCCAGACCAAAACAGAGATGAGGCTTGAAAGCCCCCTCCCTTTTGCCCTCACTTCAAACCTTCAGCTGATATGTTTGAGAAATTTGAAATTAATTAATATGCTTCAGGGCAGGAAAGCAAAACCACAACCTTAAGCTCTGTGAGGCACAGGAAAATCAAATTAGTCTCATCATCTACACGGTAAGAAATGGAAATCACAGAGAAGTGGTTCAGTGTTTAGTTTTTCTCTTATGGCTTAGAGTTTGGTTATTCTCACGGCCTCTCCTTTCCCACAGGACTTACTTCTTCATCTTCCTCTTCTCCATCCCTCTCAATTATCTGAAGGAGTTTCTTCTTCTCATCATCAGTTTCTTCCAGCGCAGCAGACTCCTCTTCCCGGTGCCGGCTGAGCTCTCGAGCACTCGCTTGTTTCCGACGCGCTTTGATTTCCTCTTCCTCTTCATCGCGGGGTCTTTTTGTCCCTCTGTTGGGCTGAAGTCAGAGAAATGAGTGAAGACAAGTCTTTCGTGGCCCCTTGCAAATCAGGACACCAACATCACAAGCCATACCGAGGAAATTCTTACAAGTTGTTTAAACCATTTGCTTACACGATGCTTAACAACTCTGAAAACTGGAAAGGAAATTAATTTAGTGAAGTGGAACATCACATGAGCAGATGAATGCCTCCGCCAAGGGCTGTGTCAACATCCTACCTTGTTTGATCTATGGACATGATTCATGGGAAAATATCTTCATAGGCAGCAAGGACAAGGAGTGCACAGACAAGGAGTGGTCGAACGGCCCTGCTCAGTGGGGTCATCAGGATCCCCAAATCTGCTGACTCAGCTGAGACAACCCCACATTTCACAGCCAGCACGCTCAGCAGACAGCAGGGAGAGAGAATTTTTCACCCGTGATGTATATGAGGTTATACTGAATTCCTGTGTGCGTCCCATTTCACCCCCATCCTTCTGCCTGAAGTTTGCTGACAGTGAAAGCAGAATCAGCCCAACTCGGCGTGGGCAGGACAGGAGCATTGCTGCTGGCTGCAGCTTTGCAGGGGCTTGGCACGGGATTAAACACTGCCCAAAACGCCTTGGTTTGCTTGGAACCACCTATTATTTTATTCCACTATTTTATGTGAGTGACAAAATTAAAGGTAATTCGCCAGGGACAAGAAAAAGCCCATTAACTCTAATCCCATCTTCTAATTTAGGCAGAAAGAAATGAAAGATTTTGCAGTGGAAGAAAAAACTCTCCCTTCAAAAACTACATCAAGTTGGGTCCAAAGAAAGATGCACAGGGAATAGGTGACAGTGCCCAGGTCCAGCACAACTGTGGGCATCAAAATGGGAATTTCCAGTTCCCTGGCAGGTTGGGAACTTTTGTGCTGCTGAGGGCAATAAACCTTCCAGGTTCATAAGGGAATCCTGCTGCAATTCCAGCAGCACAGCCCAGGGAGCAATCATCCAGGGATTTACTGCAATACAAAGGACAAGCTGGCAAACGAAAGCTCTTGTTCAAGAAAACACTGCTTTGGGTGTTAAAAAAAAACAAAACAAATACTCCCCTAAAAGCCCTTGAGGAGTTAATTATAATTAAGAAGCAAATGGACAGCAGCCTGGCCAAGATCACCTTGTTTTCAGGGTTACCGGGTTGTCATCACCTTAAGGAAGATGCAGAATCAAGTTTCCCAGACAACACATTAGCACAAATCAAAGCTCTAGCTGCTTGCTCCCAGGCAGACCTGTTCAAGCCCTGTTATCTGTCTCCTTTCCCCCTACATCTTCTCTGCCATTTCCATTACAGATGGCACATTCCCGACTTAAAACTCTTCCAAAGTGCCTCCATGCACTTTTAAAGCAGTTACTCAGCTCATAATTCAATAGCCATGATGTGAAAGCATACCCGGAGATTCTTTGAAATGAAAAATTTATTTGCTAGGAGGGTTTTGTGGATTGGGTTTGGTGGTTTGTTTTTTTTTTTTAAAGCATATTCCTATTACTTATCTTCTAGGTACATTAAAAAATAATTTCACGTGGATCCATTTGGAAACGAATGTGCCATTGACAACAACCAATAATTCAAACGCTCCTGAGCAACCAGCGACCCAATAAAGAAAAGAAAAACGAGAAAGGTGCTCTTCTAAATGATACAATCCAAGGAAAAAGCTTCAGAAATCCATATTCCTTCCTCAGTGCTCTCGATGGCACACAGATCCCTGCCCTTCTTATGCCCTTCCACTCACTCAATAACACCCAACTCATCATAAACCACCTTTGACAGATTAATGCCACAAACATAGATTCAGCAATTAGTGACATTAAGTGCTGAAATCCACCGCAAAATCCCAACACGATTCGCCTTGGATGTTCCCAGTCTGGGGAGTCAGAATCTCATTCCTCACTCTGATTCCTGAACGTCAAAAAGGACCAAAGCCCCGGTGAGCCTGAGGTGCCACGAGAGGCTGAAGGAGCTGGGGGGTCTGTGACACACGAAGTCGTGCCACGGGAAGGGACGAAACCCCCAATCAAAGCTCCATCACGAAACCCACTCCCATTTCCTCCATAACTCTCGGTACCAGAATTCACACCCTGCTTCCACCTCAGTTATTGCACCCCTTTTTTTTTTTGTATTTATGCCTCGTTGGGGGGGCGTCTGGAACACAACAGAGTCATTATGATCAATCACCGTGTGCGCTCATTAGCGCTGCCAGCAGCCCGGCAATAGGCAGTAATTGAATTCCGGGCAAACGCTATTAAGCAGCATTAAGGCTTTGCCTCTCTCCTTATTGATGTTATGCAAAACCTCCCTAAGAATATTCCCCTTTTCCCAACCAGCGCCATTAAAGCCACGAAAACCCACGGTGGAGCGGAACACCTGGGTCCTGCTCATCCCACAGTCAGGAACAACTGATTTAAGGCAGGCATTAGTTCCTGTTCATCGACTGTCATCTTGGCTTTGCATTTGTGTTTTCCGAAGGGCTCTTACCAGCCAGCAAGAATTAAGACCCTGCCTGGTGCATTTCGCTCAGCAAACACATATATTGTGTCCAAACACGTTTGTTTAACCAATTCCACAGCTTCACACATATATACAAGAAGGGTTTTTTTTTCCCTCCCTGGCAGAAAAGAGAAAGTTAATCATCTGATAAAGAAAATGTGGGGTTTTGTACTCAGTTGTGCTAAGGTGAACCTGGCAAGAAGATGGAATTCATTAAAAACTGCACGAGAAAAGCATTTTAAAATTGTTTTGTTAGCTAAGCTTAATTCTGTTCCTGTTGAATGCGGGGCATTCGCAGTGATTTATTCAGAAGCCATTTTCATTTAAATCTAACACTGATATCCCCACGCAAAAACCAATGAATACAAAAGGGTTTAAAAAAAAGCTGCCGTTTATAAAATATGATAAAATAAACAAAAGCTGGTGATCGGGAAAGGGAGAATTATCTTTCCCTTTCTCTTCTAGCCCCAGAGCTGTAGTGGCTCTGCCTGTTACTTGACATACCCTGAGCTGTCACCGCCTGGGGCCGAGCCTTTGGGCACAGACTTTCTCCAAAAACACCTCTGACACGGGTCCTGGTCTGTGCACGGCCAGGTAAGGCAGAGCCTCATGTGCCACAAGGGACAGGAAAAAAAACATCCTAAATCAAAGCACAACGACCTGCCAGGGCCCCTGGGCTCCCTCCAAGCAGTGACTGCACATTAATATCAAGTTAAGTACCCCACAGAACCTGAACACACATTGTTGAGGCCCTTGATTGCTTCAGCCTTCACCAAAAGAGCAGGAATGGTTTAGAGAAGTCTCGGTAGTTTCATATTACTCAGGAGATACTCAGGAGTTTCATATTAGTAAGGTATCTGATTTGTAAGTAACCTCGTTACTGTGAAGCTCAGAAATTATTTGTTAATGAAATCTGAAATAAATCTTCATAAATGATGCAGCTGCTTCTCTGCCCACGTCCCAGCCCGCTCCGACAGTGACGCACCAGCTGTCAGTCTCGAATCCTAAAAAGAAGCCCAAATCTCCAGAGGCATCTTCAATAACTTCCTAATTTTGTTTCCAATGTTTGTGATAAACCAGGCTACCATCAATCTCACTTTCCCTTGTTCTTCCTTCCTGAAGCACAACAGTTCTCAGTGGTGCAGGATCTGAGCGCTAAAACCTGGAAGAACCCCTGGGTCCTCCAGCCTCACTCATGAGGTTCCAAACCACCTGAGGAGCCCGTCAGGAAGGCACAGGACCAGGATCTTTCCTGACACACGTTTACAGCGCTCGGGTTTGGTGGTCAAAGACGACACACTGGGAAGTAAACCAAAGATTCACTTGTAACCCTGTGAGAGCACCAAGACAAGTCTGGCAGCGTGGGGTTGTACTCCCAGGAGCAGAGCTGAGCTGGGGTCAGCTCCTTGTTTCAACCTGCCAGCAGGAGAGGAGTTACTGGGGTCATAATGCTGTAAGCAGTCAATGACCTGCTCGGCTGAGCTGCCCCTGCCATCAAACGCGTCCATTACACTGCAAACTGACAGTAAATTATCTGTACCAGCAGCAGAAATGATGATGTGCCTCCATGGATACAGAGAGATCCACACGCTGCACTCAACCCACTCAGACAGCGAGGAGATCACCCAGCCCGGCGCGGTCTGACCTCACCCCATTAGTTACTGCTTCTCCTGCTATTTGATTTGACTAATATCCCATTTAAAAAAAAATTAGCAATTTGTAACGATCACTCACAATGATGAAGTCTGCCTTTGATGAGAACTCAAATAATCTCCCTTATTCCCTCCCAAGACAACCGAAAGAGGACTCTGAATAGCCCTGGATTTGGCTTTGTCCCCTTAATTACCCTCCAGAATCTGAGACCTAACACGGAGGATCTGGGCAAACAGCAGCAATATTTAATCATCACTTTAGACCATCTGCAACTGTTTTGCTGCAACACGTAAAGTTTATGCGTTCCTGAGCTTTGTATAAACTGCCAGGTGCTGTTTAATTGTATTTTTTGTTGCAAGAGGTTCCTTTTCCCGTTCTGGCAGGCACTTGGTGCTGAATTGGTGGCACAGTGCCTGCAGTCTTCCACGCCAAATTTGGCACCGAGGGAGAACATCTTCTTGCTGAAGCAAGGGCACAGATTACACATTTAGAGGAGAAAATTCAAAACAGCGTAAGGGAAAAGCAATTATTTTGGGTTGTGCTGAGGGAGGCTGAGAAGCCCAATTCATTTGCAGCAAGAGATTAAAATCAGGAGAGCTGAGGAGCCCACACCCCCCCCCCCAACAGCCAGTGAGGACAAACAAGGAGACCTTGAGCCAGCCCACACCTCAGCCCAGAGCAGGGAAGCTCCCAGATCCAGGGCTGGAGTGGGCCAGGAGCTGCTGGGAGAGCTGCCAAGCCACCCTCCTCTGGCCACCAGCCCCTGGCCATCATCTTCATGCCACCCTCCCCAAAGACAGACACCCCACACACAGGATGGGGAAAAACTGCTGTTTCCAACTATTTTTTTTCCCTATCTCTCAGCCAGAAATATCACCACAGGAGGGGATCTCATTTTCTCAGAACCAGAGCTAGTTCACCTGTCTCCTGCTCCTTCACTCACCATTTCACCCAGTCCTGGAGGTCTGAATTCAGCGACACCCCAGTCCAACGGCAAACCCTCCAGGAACCATTTCAGCAGCTGGTGGAAAGCTGCAGAATGTTTTTCCTCACAGCTAAGAACGATTTCAGCAGCAAGGAATGAAACTAAAACTCAGATCCCCAGCAGCCAAGCAGCACTTCTTTACCTCCAGAGAACACAGGCCCTGCTCTCACAGGCAATCACCCCCTTGCCATGTTCAGAGCTCATCCGAGGGGAAGCTGTGCCACATCCAAGTGAGCAAAGCGAAGTGGAGGGACATTCCCCCCTCCAGAGTGGGAGCTGTATATTGTATTATCACGTCTTTTCCATATGAAGACCACCTATATTAAAAGTGCACATTTGCTTAGCTAAACCACATGTTCTATGGTATCTTCTTGTAATAACAGAGATTTCCTCAAATGTTTTCTTCAGTGGTATGATTTCCAACATTTGTGTCACATTCTCTTGCATATGTAAAAAATAACCCATCATAAATAAATTGAGAAATAACTCAGAGAAGTCTTTGAAAAACAGAGGTGTCTGATTTGCATTTGCACACACACATTTGCAGACTTTCACCTCCTCAGAGCGAGAGAAAAAGCAAACAAACAAAACCCCAAACCAGAACCTGGTTAAAAGAACTTCAAAGTTCAAGTTTGCCTCCCTGTGCCTTAACCTGCATCCCAGACATTGCTATCCTTTGCAGAAGGCCAGAGAATTAAAGGAACACAAGGAATGATAATTCTAATTTGATATCAAGAAATCACATTAAAAAAAAAAAAAAAAGATAAGAGAAACACAGAAGTGGAGCAGATCTCAGAGCAGCAGGGGAAAGATGTGGAAGGATGCTCAAGACAGAGCAACACGTGGGAAATGTCCTGGAGATTATCAAGGAGGAATCCAGAGGAGCTCCAGAACATTTCGACATCACTGGGAAAAACGATGAGGAACTTCTCAAACCCAACTACAACTTTCCCTCTTTCCCCTGAGCATCTCAAAACATCACACCCCCAAAACAGGGGCTGCTCCTTTCACCCCTGTGTCCCGCAGGCACACCGGGATGGGCTGGGAGCAGGGAGCTCCATAAGGAATCCCGTGCTCCCAGCTCAGGGGCAGAACTGCCCGCAGAACTCCCACACCCACGGGACAGGTCCAGGGGTGTTTTCCCTCACCCGGGAAACCCCACAGCTGCAGGTGGGCTGAGAACTGAAGCACAGCCAACACCATCACAGCAAAGCCACCAAAACGCCATTGCAAACTGGTAAACTCCTTACTGATACAAGGGGAACCCCCAAATCTCCCCCCACGGGGGCAATAAGTCCCCGCACCCGACACGGACAGACCCGCACGCAGAGAACCACCAAAGGCCACGCTGCGAGAGGAGGAAAACGCTGCGAGTAAAGGGGAACTTCTGTGAGGGAAACTTTTCAAAAAAGACTTCGGTAAAAATGAAATTAAGCGGGGCTCGTCGCGAAACGGGGAGGGAAAAGACGAGGGACGAGCTCAGGCCTCACTCCGGGGAACCCTCCGGCCCGCCCGTGTCGGAAGCGGCGCAGGAAGAGCCGGGGCCTCGGGGGAGCCTCCGGTAAGCGGGTCCGAAGGGGGCGGAGAGCCTCCCAAAAACCTGGCGACGCCGCAGTGGGACCCCGCGCGAGCGCACTGAGAAGGCCCGCACGGCGGCGGGGCCGGAGCGGCACCGGGCCGGGAGCTGCCACCGCAGCGCGGCCACGGGCGAGGGCACCCCTGTGCCGGGCACTGCTAACCGCCCTCGGCCAGGCCGTCCCGTCCCCCCGCGCTCACCTGGTAGCTGAGCAGCTCCCCCACGTCCATCGCTCCCGCCGGGCCCGCACCGGGAACCGCCTGCCCAGCGCCGGGGCCGCGCGACACTCTGCCGTAAAGCAGCGCCAGCGGGGCGGGGGGGGAAACTGCCACACTGCCGTAAAGCAACTCTGGCCAAGCGGGGAGGGTGCCGCACCGCCGTAAAGCAGCGCGGGGCTGCCGCAAAAGGGGGGGGCAGAGGGCGAGGGGAGACCCCCGGGCCGGGACCACCCGGGGGGAACCTCAGGGGGCTCAGGGCACGGTCAGACCCCTGAGACGCCCCAGGACATCCCGCCCGGCCCCTGGTGCCGCTTAGGGGTCCAGGAGGAGGGTGGGACCCCCGCCCCCCGCGGTGACCCCGACCCCTGGGAGACCCTCCTTACCCCACGGGCACACCGGGCCAGAGGGTCCCGTTCCGACCTCGGCGGTGCCCTCCCTGGTGCAAAGTGTGGAATGTGGAAGAATTTTTCTTAATAAATGCTGTTCTTTGATGCTCAGTCTTTTGCAGCTTTCCAGCCTGATCTACAAGAAGGGAGGTTTAATCCCTGAAAGAGCGGCCAACAGGCTCCAAGTGATGTCCAGGTGTCAGGAAACAAAACCGAATTACTTGTTGTTAGGGTTGCCTTGTTGAGGTTTAGGGCTGGACGTGCTCCAGCAGTGTCAGAGCTGGGGGGGAGGTTAGCAAAGCTTAGGAAAGAAGGATAGCGGTCACAAAGAATGCGGAATTTATGGGACATCTTGGCAGAGCTCCCAAGGAAGAAACCAATAGACCCAAACTCAGCAAGTGTGATGAAATCGGCCCCAGCTGGGTAAAAGGTGATTCTGGCAGGGGAACCTTGTGACCACCCCCTCACAGACCGTGACCCAAGAAACCCCCTGACCCCTAAAGAACAGCAAGGCTGGGCATGGGGACTGATTAGCAGGAGAATCATTAACCACCAAACAGAACATTAATTAACAAGAGAACTGTGTAACTTGCAGCCAGTGAACACCAATTCCTTTGTTTGATAAAATGTGTATATAATAAAAGAAGTTTAGATAGTTGGTGTGTGCTTGATTCGTGGAATTCCACGGGGCAGCCAGGCCGGTGCAGCTCTGGAATAAACAATCAGTGTCTCCCTTGAGTGTTTAATTATTGGCTTGTTGCACACTGGGTAAAGAACCCGATTTTTGTGGACAATATCCAGAGCCAGGCACTGTTGGGACTGGGACTGCTGTCCCTGAAATACCCAGCAAAGCCCCCCTGGAGCTGCCCCGGGGGGACACCCAAAATCGGAGCTTTCTCGTGACACGTTTTTCCATAACCTTCTGAAAAATGCTTCCCCGGGGCTGAGCCAGGCTCGGGAATGCAGGAGGCTGTTTGCCAGCGTTTATTGACAACACATTTCTATTTATACCCAGCGTCATTAACCGCTGTCACCTTGAAAACAGGCCAATAACCGAGCTCTGAGTGCGGCAGGAGGGACGTGACGGCCCCTCTGTTCGCTGAGGTCGTGACAAACCGTCCTGTAACTCCACAAAAGACACAGAACCCCGGGCAGACAGAGGCATTTCTCAATTTAACAAATATGAATAATTAGGAGAGAGCGTCAACTCGGCCAAAAATCCCACTGTATTTATTTCAGCTGCGCTTTAAAAAAAACCAGTTTTGAGCTAAAGGAATTTTTCATAACGATCGCAGCATTTACGCAGTTATCTCAGCAGGAGTCTGGTTTGAGAACACTCAGGAAATTAAAAATATATATAATGTTTTCGAAGGAGTCCTCGCATCCCCCCGTTGTTTCAAGAAAATATAGGAGATCAGTCATGGCAAAATTAACTCAACAAATCTGCGTGTTAAAGATGAGATAAATAGAAGATAATTACGGGCTCATCTGGCTTTGGGGTGTTGAGTGCTCAGATAATTCCCCAGCTGTGAAACCAGCAAATTCGCAGACCCTCCAGGGGTACTGGAATATACTGGGAACAGGATTCAGCTACTGGGAAGTCTGACATCCTCCCCTCCTAGAGATAACCATGATGATCTTCAGCCAAGAGAAAACCCCCAAGCTGAGTGTGCCCAGCAAGGCCAGCACCTCCCACCTCGAGCTTCTTGTTAGACCAAGGGGCAGAAAACATTCGATTCACCTCCCTGGGGAGACTCAAGGCTGGAAGGGGACATTCAAAAAAAACAAAATCAGGAATTTTAGGAACTGAGAGGCCACGTTGCCACCCAGGGAAACCCAATTCTCACCCAGTCCTGCAGGGCAGGATTCGATAATGAGGATTTTATCCAATAAGGGGAGCTGGAGCGCAGGGACAATATACTGAACTGAGAAGTGAAACCAGGAGCAAAATTAGAGTATTAAAAAAGCTCTCAAGGAAATAAATGAAGGATGGGCACGAGTGGCCAGCCTGGATGGTGGGTGCTGCATGGGGCTGGCACCAGCCTTTCCCAGGTGGAACAAGCAGGTAAGTTGGGCCAAGGGCTGGAGCAAACCCTGGCACTTGCCTCGGTCAGGAGAGCGAGGACCCTGGAAATCCTGGCTCTGTGTCCCTGGGGACCCACCTTCCACAGGGGCTGTGGGTTCATCCCCAGTGCTGCCCATGTTCCTGGACCTTTCCTGACCCTTCTCCCTGAGGATGGGGATAAGCCCCAGCCAGTGCCAGAGTCCTAGTATGGAAACACTGATCTCTCTCGCCGGCACGGCGGGGCTGCAGGGGATGCTCAGAACCGTGGCTGGGAGCGGCGGCGGGGAAGGGGGGGAGGAAGAGGCGAGGAGGAGAATCCTGGCTTAATTTTATTCCGAGTTCAGGTTTCAACCCAGATGCCTCGAGATCTAATTCCGAATAAATAATTGTACTGAGTAACCCAGGTCCCCCGGTGATTAACTAAACACACTGAGGCTCGCTGAAATTGAATTAGTGGTGTGCACTCAGCCGTTATTACCCTCCCCACGTCATGAATATTAATGAGGGGTTATTAAGAAATGTAAATGATGCCTCAGGGGGTTGGGAGCACAGGGGGTGCAGGGCCGTGCGGGCTGATATGACAAACCATTAGGAAAACAGCCTGATTGAAGCTACTTTTTAATTATGTCAGATCTCGCTCTTTGGCGGGTGCAGCCGCGTTTCCGGATGCTTTCGTCTTTATTAAAATGAGAAAAAAAGGGAACAAGGCAGAGCTGGAATGGGAAACGAGCCTTCACAGGGAGGAAGATGCAGCAGCGTGGCACATCTGGGCCCTGCACCCCACGGGGTCCCTGCCTGGCTCAGCTCCCGGCCGGGACAGCCCCGTGCTGCCAGCACAGAGAGGGGGACACCAGCACCCCCAAGGCACCTGCCCCCCTGGCCTCAGGCCCCCCAGCCCCCAGCTCCCCCACCACAGCCCCTCTGCCTGCAGCCCCTTCCCTCGGTTCAGCCTTGCTGGGCAGCCCAGCGACTGCCACAGGCTCATGCATTTTAACAGGCTCTCACAGGGCTCCCCGCGCCGGAATGGGAGCTGACAGGGCCAGCTGAGTTAATCAGAGTGGATAATGGAGGGAAAGAGAGAAATCTCAACCCAAATTGCTGCAGAAATCATGAGCCGGGACTCAAAACCGTTGAATTAAACGGGGCTGAAGCTTAAAGGGGAAGGCAGTGGTTCTCCCAGCCTGGTGTTCCACGAAAGAGGGAAGGGAGAGCAGCCACAGAGCCCGTGTTATCCTGCAGGAGGGGATCCTGGAAGGATGCTGGTGCCGGGACAGGCATGTCGTTCTGACCAGCACTGCAGCACCAGTGGTTCACTTGTAAAACAAAGCAGGCCAGAGGCTGTTCTTTGGAGGGCAGCATCAGATCAGATGCTTTGTTGTGCTGACAGGTACAGCACCAGCATGGCCCTGGTCCTGCTGTTGCTGCCATCCTGCCCTGCCAACATGTGAGTCCATTCCACAGCATCTCTGCACACCCACCACAAAGCACCAAACCCAGCATCCAGGTGCCAGGACAGGGCTGAGCCACAGGCAAGGGAAAAACAGGCATCTGATGGAGTCCAGGCCCATCCCTGCAGCCCAACACCACCACCATGGTGTCACTGCAGGCAGATGGAACAGTCTGGGATGGGCACGCACACGGAGTTCGTTGGGATTCAGGTCTCTCCACCCTGATAGCTTCATAATGCCAGGCTGCTGCTTAATTGCACCCATAAGTGTGGAATTACTGAAGGGTAAAATGCAAATGGTGTAACCTTTCCTGAGCTTACCCAGCACTGCTGTGCCAGCTCTGTGCCAAAGGGAGCTGCCTGCGTCCCTTCTCTCTTCCTAATTGCTCACAAAGCTGCTGGGAGGTACCCCTGTCAGGCCCCAGGAGGGGGAGGACAGGCCCCTTGCCGAGGTCACATGCTGAGTCCCACCCTGAAAGCCTGGCACAGCTCCTGCCCAGGGTCCCTGCATACTTGTTCCCGGGTGATAAGGCAGACCACTGGCTGAGCCTGCAGCATGGCAGGGGCCGGAGGGGGCCAATGCTGGCAGGAGAAACCAGAGGTGGCATTACTGGTTAATGAGATTTTCATGAACCTGCGGATCATTTGGTGGGTGGGGTGAGGACTGACACGGGTAATTAAATGTCGCTGACCTGTGAAATCAAGCTGTAAGAGGCTGGGCACTGAGCAGAGGGTGGAAAGGGGTGGGATGGATGCAGGGGGAGAGAGTGGCCATGGTCAGGCTCTCCCTGCTCCCCACCCATGCCATTGCCACTCACTGTCCCAGTTCAGCTGAAGCCTTAAGGTGCTGGAGGAGCACCTTATTTATGGCTCTGCTTCGCCGAGTTAAACTCCACAAAGTGTGACAATCAAAATTAAAGATTTCTCCAGAAAGGCAGCCTGGGGGAAATCACGGCTGCAGCCGGCGGAGATTTCCCAACGGTGACTTTTAAATTAAAGGGGAAAAAAATTCCTTTAATTTGGCGGCATGCATGGGATGCAGCTCACTGGGCACGTTATTATCCAGCTCAGCAAATGCTTCCAGAATTCGCTTGCGCTCCAAATTACCAACCTCTCTGCCAGGCTGCACATCCCCACCTGTGCCGGCATCAACCAGCACTGGGGTCCTGCGTCACAGCCAGAGCCAGGCTGTGCCCTGCTGCCCCAGAGCCAAGCCCTGGCAGGTGCCCCCTCCCCACACAGCCGTGTTTTCTGCCCGACCCAGAGCAGTTGTTGCAGCGTAAGAGCTGCCCCAAGCCTTGGGGACTGGTGGCGTGGGGGGTGCAGGCAGCCCTAGCCCTTCCTACCCTGGCACAGCTCTTCCCCTCCCTCTCCCCCCGCCCCTTCACGACAAAGCAATGAAATTATTTTTCTACTTGAGTAGTTTTCAATTTAGATTAAGAAAAATCTGCGCTCCGTTAGCGCCGCCGCAGTAAATCATGCGCGGGCGGCGCGGCCGCAGCCCCATCGCTTATCGCCTGCGAGCCTTTCTTCGTGCTGACAGGCCCCCAGTGTGACATTGAGCGGGACAGCAGCAGCCTGGCGGGGACCCATGGACACAGGGAGGGGGACCCGTGCCTGGAAGCACCCTTAGGGCGCTGCAGGCAGTGCCCGGGGCAGGTGGGCATCCCGGGAAGGAGCAGGCTCAATGCCATGCCACCCGATCCCTGCCAGTCCCAGCATGGCTTGACAGCCACACCAAGTGCCTGCTGCCAGCACCTCTCGGTGCTCCAGCATTCACTAAGCTCTTGCTCCTTCCTGTCACCACTGGTGATGCAGTGGCACCCAGCACAGCTGGATGAAGCCCATCACCCCCTGCCCTGCGGTCATGCCAGGAGTGGATCCCCATCCTCGCACTCATCTTGGCACTGCTGCCTTCCTTGTGCCAGCACCATCAAAAGGAGCATTTGACAGAAAACAAACCTTTCCCCCCCCCCCCTCCGGTTCTTGCAGCTCGTTTATCGCCGGCGCGGGGCAGGCGGAGCTGTCAGCGCCTGAACCTCACTCATCCGTTTAACCTTGGGGGAAGAAACACATTTGTGCCGGATAACGTGCATCAGATGGTGGCACCAGGAGCGCCTGTAGCTGCTGCGCCTGATGGATGGGCTACAGGGGCCTCGCCTGACCTGTGCTTGTATGTTATCTGCATTGCTGCGGGAGGCTTTTCATCACGCCGACAGCTCCGGCGGCACCAGCCTGGCAGGAGAGTCTCATCTCACCAGGAATGGCTGTGGGCACCGCAGCCAGAGGGGTCCGGCCCCGCGGCCGTGCTGGCACCGTGGCACCAGAGGCAGCAAGGAGGTGGAGACCCCCAGGGAGGGGTGTCAGGTTGTGCCAGTACCTGGCTGCAGTGAGGCCGAAAGGACGGAGAGAGGGGAGCTGGTGCCAGCCATGCCGAGGGGACAGAGGATGCCCACACTGCTGGCAGTGCCAACCAGACTGGCTGCAGGAAGAGGCCAAGCTGCTGCACTTGTCCTTTGGGTGACATTTTGCCAACGAGGCATCCTGTGACAGTGACAGAGAGGGCACGGCGCTGGGCAGCCCGGAGCCCCGGTGACGGATGAGCGCTGCCAAGTGCCGACACAAAAGCCATTTGGTGTAGGGAAATGATAGATGCTAACACTAATTTTAAGCACAGGCAGCCGAATTCCTCCAGACAGTCTCGGCACTCAGGATTTAGGGCACAGCTGCTGGGTTCAGATAAGGTGTGAAATCAGCCCAGTGTGCAGGGTGTTACTTGGTAATGAACGGCCGGTGATGGATGGGGGTGGCTCAGCGCTATAACCTCCGCATTTGGAGCCTTTCAAATCTCTTGCCATCAATCCCAGTCCCTGCCAGGCACCACGAGGAGGGGCTGGGAGCTGGCAGTGGGTGCATGCTGTGCCAGGTGGATACAACAGCTCGGGCTCCCCCCTCACCACCAGCCCCATCACAGGCTGGCAGGAGCACCAGAGGGGTCTGGGGACAGATTCTGCCGGAGCTGGGGCAGTTACAGGTGGTTTTTCTGCTGCCACCAGCAGCATAACCCCACACACCACCTCTCCTCCCTCTCACTATGGAGCATCACTGGCTACTGCCGTGTGCCAGCAGCAATCTGGTGAGGAAGGGGATGGTGAGGCATCCTGCTCTCCACAGGGAGCTCACCCAGCACTGCTACAGCGAGCAGGCTCAGACCCACGTGGGCAGCTCAGGGACGTGGCACCAGCCCAAAATATTTATGGTGAAAGCCATGCTGGAAATGGCAAGTGCTGTGCTTGTCTGTAGCATTTAATCTTTCCTCTGACCTTATAAAAAAAAATCTATTTGTGTTGAGATTTTAAATTCACTTCTTAAATCACCCACTACAGGCTTCACACTGTATGAATTCCCCCTCAAGCAAATGAGTTTGGTGTTTGTTCTTTTCTGGTACTGCCAAAGCCAGGGCACCAGAAGGATGGCCACTGTGCCCCTGCAGATGTGCCACCACAGCCCGTGCTCCATCCCTCTGCACACCCCCCTACGCACACACTCACCCCTCACACCCAGCACCTTTGAAGGGATCCCATCTCCTCCAGCTCAGGGGAGAGCCCTGAGCAGGATCCTCAGTGCTGCCACCTCCCTGGAGAAGGAGAGGGAAGAATCAGAGGTGGGGATGAAGGCCAGAGGCTGCAGGGAGGCAGCAGTGGGCTCACCTGGGCTCATGCACATGCCAGGCCCCGGCTTCCCCCAGCACACCCAGGCCCGGTCACTCCTGCCTTGTGGGTCACGGGTTGCCCAGTGCCAGGCAGACACGTGGCACTGCTGAAGCTGGAGCAGAGCTTCCAGAGGAGCTCGCCAGCACAGGGACATCAATCCAGAGGCACTGGCTGCCATGGTGAGCTACGGGCAGCCCTAGTATTGAACAAATCACTGGGAATGCAAACCAGGCACACCTGGGAAAATACATTAAAGAATTACTGCTGATGAGGGTCAGAGGGCGTTCCCTGCTCACGAACTGTACCTGGCTCCCTCTCCTCCTTGGATCTAAGGGGAGGGGCTATGGGGTTTGTCAGTTGCTGGTGATGCGTGGGATGGGTGTGAGCAGGGTGAGCAGCCAACCTACCGCTGATTTATTGTCCTGGAAACGCTTAATTTAGGCAATGTATTTAAAGGAACTAATTAGAATTATATTAATATTTATGGGCTGCATGGAGAAGCTGATAGCTGCTATTGGAGGATATTAGCTGTTATCTTGCACTGGGCAGGACCGTGGCGTTTGGAGGCAACTTTAATTGTGGTGAGAGCAGCCAAGGTCTCGCCAGCAGCCGGCGACAGAAGCCCACCAGTGACTGCAAGGCCAAACTGTGCTGGAATACACAACCCTGCCCGCATGGGTTCCCTCCTCTCCGAGCAGCAAAGCATCCCTCCAGGCATTCCTCGGACAGGGATGGGAACCCCTGCTCTTCCAACCCCCTGGAGCACAGTCTCCATGCTGGACATGATGCTCCCAGCCCTGTTTCTGCCAGCACTCCCATCCCTCTGGCCTGGAGCAGGGGGCCCCAGCAGTCCCTGGCTCATCCATAACCAGCTCCCTGCCCGCGCCCGACCTCTCGCTATAGCAAAGTTCACATCAATTTTCCTTCCCCTCATTTGTCTGTAAACCATGAAGAAAAATCACCGCCGTCCGCCCGCATCAGGCCGCCGCCGTGATGTATGGCTGTAATAAAAACCCCATTTTGGGAGGCCGCCTCGCCGCGCCGCCAGCCGGGCGCCGTGCGTGGCCGTGCCACCAGCCGGGCACCGGGCGTGACGAAGAGCCGGGAGCTGCCAGTGCCATCCCAGCCCGGGGCCCCCACGCTCCGTCTCGACCTCACCGTGGTGATCACAACCCTTCCAGGTCCAGGGAGAGGGTGTTGGGGAAGGGGTGCCACCCCCCAGACTACCCCACACGGAGGTGTGTCGTGGAGTGCGTGGGCAGGGGCGCCTTCCACTAGATCAGGTTGCTCCAAGCCCCATCCAACCTGGCCTCGGACGCTTCCAGGGATGGGGCAGCCACAGCTTCTCTGGACAGCCTGTTCCAATTCCTCACTGCCCTCGAAGGGCAGAATTCCTTTCTAATCTCTTATCTAACCCAGCCCTCTCTCAGTCCGAAGCCATTCCCCCCTCATTTTGTCCCTCCAGGCCCTTGCCCGAAGTCCCCCTCCAGCTCTCTTGGAGCCCCTTTAGGCTCTCAGGTCTCCCTGGAGCCTCCTCTTCTCCAGGCTGAACACCTCCAGCTCTCCCAGCCTGCCTCCTTAGCAGAGGTGCTCGAGCCCTTGGAGCATCTCCGTGGCCTCCTCTGGACCCGCTCCAGCAGCTCCACGTCCTTCTTATGCCGGGTACCCGCCGGGGTTCAGTCCCGGCCGATGCCTTATCCAGGGATGGGAACAGGGCCGTGCTGCCGGAGCCCTGCCCCGCTCCCGGTCCGCTCCGGCGGAGCAACAGCCTCCTCTGCCGGCCGCCGCCCGCGATCGGCGCCGGGGCTGGGACGGGACCGGCCCCCGGAGCGAAGACACGGCGGGAGTGGACGGGGTGGGTCGCCAGCGGCACCGGCACCGGCGGGGACGGGCTGCCGGAGAGAGAAGGGGCTATAAGTGGGGAGGGGGCTGCTCAGGCCAGGGGGTCCGTTCCTCACACCCTTCTGGTGGCAGAAGGGCAAGCCAGGCTCACATCGCCATGTGCTCGTTGATGCGGCTCCACGCCAGTGACACGCATCAGTCACAGAGCAGCCAGGAGGAGGAAGAGCACGAGGCCAAAATCCCACAACTACCGGAGTTGCCAGCACCAGCTGAAGGGCCAGGGCTGCTCGGGAGAAGCTGGTGACCCCTCATATCGTCACCACGGCACTGCAGCACACGTCACACTGGGGCAAAGGTGTCACCCAAAGGTGACAGCATGTGACCAGGCTGCTCTCAAAGGCCCTGGTTCCCGCTCATGGTTCCCTCTGCTTCAGAGCCAGAGTCCTGGCAGCAATAAGTGCATTTGGCTGCTCGGAGTGGGGATGACGCACACAGGAATTTCCAAGTGGGGAAATACAGTCGTTGAGCTGTAAAACCCTGCATGAGGTCACAGAGGTCACGTTGGCCTCAGCCCAGATGCCTGTGTCCAGCCATGCTGGCCTTGTCACAACCCCCCCAGGCAGGGAGTGTCCCTGGTGCCCCTCAGCATAGCAGGACCCCGACCAAGGCTGTTCTCCAACTCCAGCCCCAGCACAGGACAAGTCTCTCCACCAGTCCTCAAAAACCCTGGTCCTTCCCCTTTCTACCCCCTGCAGCCCCAGCTGCCCACTGTGCCTTTCTGCAGCCCCACCAGTCCCCTGCTGTGCCCCCTAAGCCAGGCTGCCTCTTCCCAACCTGCCAGCAGCACCTGCGGGTGCCCTTTGGCAAGGCACAGAAAGCTGTGCCAGCGTGGTCATGGTTCAGCAGTGAGAGGAGCATGGAGCAGCCCCCTGGCAGAGCTGCAGCCCCTGGACCGTGCCCCTGCCTGCATGGGATGGGGTGCAGGAAGCAAAGGTCCTGCTTGGCAGGGTCTCAGGGCACAGCAGTGGCAGCACCACGGGGTCTCTGAGAGCAGGGAGTGCACCTCACCCTCCACACCGTCACCCTTCACACTCTCAGCTGTGCTGGGCTCCCTGTGACCTCCCTGCACCATCGACCTCGGGCATCCCAGGGTCGCCTCCCACCAGTCCTGGGGCAAAATGAGGTGAGAGACAGCGCCGGTGCTGACCCCTCCATGGCACCCATCTGCGGGGACACATCTGCAAGCAGCGACGTGCCGGCACCCAACCACCAGCCTGTCCCCACGGAGGAATGGTGCTCGGTGCAGGCCAGTGGGTGTGCCCAGCCCGGCACATTGTGGAGGCTTCCCACGCTCTGCTCCCCCTGAGGCCATGCTCGCCCGCAGGGACCCAGCCAGCTGTCCCCTGCGGCTCCACAGGCAGACACGGCAGAATGCGGGCACCAGGCCGGGACTGGGGCAGGCAGCGCCAGGTCCCTGGGATGGGCACAGCCAGGGACAGACCCCCAGCTACTCTGTGCCAGAACACCCCCCTGGCACACTGCCAGGACAGCAGCCCTCAGAGAACATCCTCCTCCATGGGTTCCCACCCCACAAACTCATCTAATCGCTCATCACACCTGGGCAGTTCTGGGTTCCCTGTGGCTATGGGGTGACCCCAGCCCATGGCCACATCTCCCTCTTCCCATGAGGGTCCTGAGGGTGCCGTCCTGCCCCCGGCTGCAGCCTGGTTGCCAGGGCTGGACAGGGCCAGGTAAATCATTTCTCAGGCAGGAACGTTGCGTGGCCGTCACCGCCTCGGGCACAGCTGTGGCACGCAGCAGCACAGAGTTTCGGCACACGCAGGTTGTGCGTGGCCCCTCCCCGGCCCCACGCAGATATAAACCCCACCAACCCGAGCTGCCCATCCATACCTGTGGCACTGCCATGAAGACCGTCGTCGTTTTGCTCGTGGGCATCCTGGCCCTGTGTGCCCAGCTGCAGGCAGCTCCTGCCGGGGGCAAAGGTGAGTGCTGGGGGTCTCGGGGTGGCTCCAGGAGCACTGCGGGGCCAGGGTGCTGGTGAAATGAGCAGGTAGGGGCAATCCCACCAGCGTGGAGTCAGGCACTTACCCAGCTCCAGAGCACCCACACACCATCAAGGCTGCCTCGGAGCAGGACTGCCAAGGTCTGCGCTGTGTGGGCAGGAGGGGCTCGGTGGTGGCAGGATGTGCCAGTGTGGTGGGAGCCCTCAGCTGTAGGTAGGTGCACAGCTGGACCCAAGGGGACAGATTTCCCACACCCCAGCCCATGTCCGTGGTGTGGGGACCCTGCACTCTTAGCTGAGGGGCCCAGCATCTCCAGAGGATGGGGTGTACCTCTCTATCCCTGTACTTGCTGCCCCTGCTCTGTGCCAGCAGCGGGACGCTGGGTCCCTGCTCTGGTGCCCCTTTTAATCATTGACTGCATTCCCTCAGCAGTCAGGAGACGTGACTCTGGCACCTTCCCTGCTGCCATGGAGGAGTCACAGTCACCTGCAAGGCTTGGGCGCAGCCAGCATGACCAGGCTTAGCGGTGGTGGGCACAGCTCCCCAGGGATGTGGCAGGGAAGAGCCTCTGGGATCATGCTCAGGTCTGCTGAGCCCATGTTCTCGGCCAGGATCCCCCCCTAGCCATGGGGACAGTTGCCTGCAGCCATGCTGGCAGACCCTTGCATTCCCAAAGCTGTCCTCAGCCTGTTCTGAGGAAGCACCTGGCAGAGCCAGGGCGGGGACAGCAATATCCTGAATGCCACGCACTGGGGACAGGAGCCAAAGCACTCCTGTCTCCCGGAAGGTGATGCTGACTGCGTGGGCTGGAGCCACTGGCCCTGTCACCAGCATGCTCTCTCCAGCTGCTCTGGCTGGCTGGGGGCAGCTCCAGCTGGATCGTCCCCTCAGCTGCCAGCCAGGTACCCTGGGACTGAGGTGCAACCATGGGCAAACCCACTCGCACATTGCTCCCCACAGCTCTCATCTTCCTCTGTGGTTTCCCCCTCATCTCCTGCCATGGGCCCATTTCTGGGCTCCCTTCTGCTCCTGTCCAGCTGGTCTGGTGCAGCCCCGCTGTTGGCATCTACCCTCACACCCTCCCAGTGCCAGCTGCTCACTGCCAGCACCAAGGTCACCCCACGCTGAGGTCACCCCGCACTGGGGCAAAGCTGTCACAGGGTCAGACCGGGACAATGACCCTCAAGGACAACACTGGCATGGGAACCACAGCCCAGCCATGGCGGGACACCGAGGCAGCCCCTCCCTGACAGTGGGGACAGTGGCCCTGGGTGTGCAGTGTGGGAATGGCAGCAGGGCTGCTGCTCCAGGGAAGCTGCTGCTGGGTCCCAGTGGGCTCTGTTCCTGCACATCATCATGCAGGGACAGAGCTTCTGTTCTGGTGGGCATCGTTCCCACCTCCCAGCCATTACTACCCCTATCCCACCCCACTACCACAGGACCACATCTCAGCCCTGGTGCTGGGGCCACTGGGCTGCAGCACAGTTGCCTTCATTCGTGTCACCAGAGGGGCCCAGAGTGGGAGCATCCCGGCCAGCCGAGCATGGCCAGGACCTGGCAGCGGCCTGGCAGGTCCCCATGCTGGAGGGCACAGGGACAGAGACTGCCCTGTTGATCTCCTCGCTGCCCCATGGAGCTCCCACTGCAGTGACACGCGGCGCAGCGGTGGGGCAGGCAGCTGAGCCGTCCGTGCCGGCTCCTGTTCCTGCATAAACACCCAGACAGGGAGGGGACCACAGGCAAAGGCAAACAGTTACTGATTTACTGCCACGCCACCGTGCCACATTGTTGACTGTGGGGTTAAATTACCTGGAGACGGACCCCGGCAGAGCAGACACCAGCTCGTGACTCAGGCAGGGATCATGTCCCAGCCCCATGCACCCCTGGCCCATGCAGGTTTGCAGGATGCTCCTACCCGGAGCTGGGGTAGCCCTGGCTTGACATTGGCAGGCACCATGAAGTGTCCTGGCCCACCAGACATGCTCTGGGCAGGGTATCCTGGACATGCCGAGGGAGTCTGGGGTGGTACAGCCCCAGCACCATCAAGCTCTGGAGCACTGGGTGCACGTGCTAATGGCTCATTCTCTACCAGCCACTTATCTGGTGCTGCCAGATGATCTGTCCACATCCCCCGGGCTGTGGGAGACTGCAAGGATGATGGGGGCCATGGGATGAGATGGCAGCTCGGCAGAGCTCCTGTGGCTGCTCTGGGGAAGTGCAGGGGAGCCCTGAGTTGGGCACCTGCCCAAGGCACAGGCAGCCTGAAGGGCCCTTCAGTTGAGGACCCAGAGCTGGAGGAGAGCAGTGCCTGGAACAGGAGCAGGAACTGGGTGAGCGGCAGCAGAGCCGAGCTGCAGCCCTGTCTGCACCACCAGTTCCTCCCGGCCTCTGGGCATCGGTGACCCAGGCCAGGGGCTCCATTCAAGCTCGTGACTGTGGCCAGGGCGGCACGGGGTGAGTCCAAGTGGTGACAGGTCGTGCCCTGTCCCTGGCGCACCTGGGCCTGCTGCGCTGCCCCCGAGCAGCACCTCTGCATCCCCATGGCTGATCCCTGTGCGGGGCCGTGGCAGCCCAGCACTTCAGTGGGATCAGTCTGGAGCTGCCTGGGGTCCAGCGTGCAGGGGCTGCAGCCGGTGGTGGTTGGCTGGTTGGCTGCCATTCCTGCCGGGCGAGTTCTCAGCATGGCCGCCCGGTCTCCTCGAGGCTCCCCCTCCCTGGTCGGCAGCCAGGAGCGGCAGATACCTGATACTCGGGTTGTGCAAGCGCGAAGGGGGAGCCTGGCCCTGCCCGGCCCTTGGGAACCACCCGGAAGGCCGAGCCCGCCAGCCCCACCTGGAGAGGAGCTTAAAGGCCGGCCGGGCGGCCGCAGCGCAGCCGGTTCCTGCACCATGCCCACGGCCCGCAGCGTCCTCATCTTGGCGGGGCTCCTGGCTCTCTGGGCAGAGCTGCCGGCAGCATCCGCCCAGAATGTCACCAGTGAGTATGAGCGCACGGCCCGGCACGGCCCGGCACAGCACGCCCGGCGAGCAGGCAGCATCCCTCTCTCCCAGCCCCAGGGCAGCTGCGGTGGGGGCCGGGTCGAGCAGCAGCCCATGCCCGGTGCAGTTGGGCTCAGCAGCATCCCTGGACCCAGCCCTGGGGCCGGTGGCAGCATCTCCTGCCACGGCAGGCAGCCCTCGCCCTGCCCAGGGCCGGCTGCCCCAGCGCGCCCACGGCCCCACCTTTGCCTTGCAGCAAAAGCCGGCGTGTGCCCGGACCTGGCGACGGAGGCGGTGAACTGCACGGTGGGGTGCCAGTCCGATGGCGATTGTGAGAGCACCCTCAAGTGCTGCCCGGCGGCCTGCGGCAAGGCCTGCCAGAAGCCCGATGGTAATGCTCCCTCCTGCTCCTGGCCGTGCTGCTCGGAGCACGACAGCCCATCCCAACCCATCCCAGCCCATCCCAGCTGGCAGCATCGGTGCTCCAGGGTGCGGCGGTGGCCACGGGCCTGGGAGCCGTGTCTGGCTGCAGCGTGGGGACCAGGGTCTGTGTGGGAGCCCGGCAGGCTCAGGGTGTGCTCCTGCTGGGCCATGCTCACTCCTTCCTCCTCTCAGCGATGCAGGGGCTGAGCAGGTGATCCTGAATGACACAGGCTGGGGTGGAGGGTGGGGGTCTGCGCCGCTTCTCGTCGCAGCACTCGTTGACTGCTTGGCCTTGTGGGCAGCTGCCAGCCCAGGATGTGGGCACTGTCCTGGCTCCAACTTTGCCCTCCCAATGGCATCATTCCCATCCTTGCACTGGCCACAGCCCTGCAGATGTCCAGCTGAGCACACTCACCACGCCAGTCCTGCTGGCAAGCAGCATTTAGAGATGGGCTCAGGAGTTGGGATCCACAGCTGCAGACATGTGGATGCGACCTGGAGGCTCCAGTACCTGGTGGAGGCAGCAGGGTGCAGAGCTGGAGCCCGGTGCTGATGGCAGGCAATGGGACAGTGGAGCAGGGGCCCCACACTGCCAGGCACAGGTTGTCTGGGGGCACATGATCCCGGCCAAGGCCTAGGCTGCAGGGTGGGCCCTGCCCCCCCCATTCCAGGACCAGCAGTTCTCAGCCATGTCCATTTGCCTTTCAGAGAAGCCTGGCATCTGCCCACCCGTCAGCCCGGGCATCCCCATGCTGGGTGTCTGCACCAACCAGTGCAAGACCGACGCCAACTGCTCCGGGAACCAGAAGTGTTGCAGGAATGGCTGCGGCAAGGTCTCCTGCGTGACGCCCCTCCACTGAGGTCAGCTGGGTGCATGCCAGCCCCAGGGATCCCGCTGCACCCGTGCACCTCTCCTGCTCACGGCCTCTTCTCCTTTGCAGGTGCAGACACCTCCTGCCAGCCCAGCCACAGGGAAGCTGCTGCCCAACACCCATCCCACTCACCCTGGCCGTGGCCCCGCATCATCCCCCTGGCTTGGAGCCTTCAGCCTCAGCTTCCTCCCCGGGGTCCCCTGCTCGGGGCACGCCACAGCCCCCTGCACTCTCTCCAATAAAGCAGCTTCTCCCTGTCACACCATGGCTGCCTCTCCATCCTGCGCCGTGGCCAACTTTCCCTGCCGCTCTGTGGCCACCTCTCCATCCTTGGTTGCCTCTTCGTCCCTTGCTGGAGATGCCTGGAAGGGCTCCACACAAACACCAGCATCAACTGACTCTGCAATGGCCGGGAGACAAACAGGCTGCAGTGTGTGCCCTCACATGAGCATCACCCAAACCCCTCCTTGCCCCACGCAGTTGCCCACGGCAGAAGCCTGAAGGAGCTTTGGGCAGTGCAACCCACTCACCCCTGCCACGTGCCTGTCCCCTCTTCATGTGCTGAGAGCTGGGTTCCTGCTCCTATCCTGCTCTTCCTGGCACCTCCTGCTCCTCACAGGGCTCCAGGGGCCCTGTCCCTTCTGCTCCTGCCCTGCTCCCACTCCCAGCCCCTGGGACCAGAGCAAGTGTCCCTCCTGCCTGGGAAGGGCCGGCACCCCCAGAGCACCCAGCCTTGACAGAGGACAGAGCAGTTCAATTCCCCCAGGGTTGAACAAGCCCCACACCCTGCCCAGCACTGCCCAACGCCCAGTGCCCATTCCCCCTCTCACCATGATGCAGGTGCAGGCTGGTGCACCCCAGCACAGCACCACAGCTCCACAGCAACTCTCCCTGCTCCGTGTGTGCCAGGGGGGACCTGGTGGGCACTGAAGACTGGGGACAGGACACTGCCCCTGTGTCCCATCCCTGCTCACAATGGTGGGGCTCTGGAAGTGCTGCTCGGCCCCTCGCCCAGCTGCTCACGGGTCATCAGTGACCTGGAAAGGGCTCTGTGGAGGATGTGTCAACCACAGGCCATGGGCCCAGCGCTGCCCCAGGAGTCTCCCCCGAGCCGAATTGTTCATGCCTGCCACTCCCACGGTCCTGAAACCCCTGCTGCCATGAGAAGGAGCAGCTTGGCTCGGCCAGCCCCCGCCCCAGCAGAGTTTAAATCCCAGCCCATCGCCCAGAAGCACAGCTTTGATCGCAGCGCGATGCTGGGCCAGCACAGCCTCCTCCTGGTGCTCCTGGCGCTGCTCGCCCTGGCCCAGCAGCACAGCTGTGGGGACCAGGGCACTGCTCCCACCTTCACTGCAGCCCCACAGGGGACACATCGGACCCCCACTGCCCCACCTGCCCCCCCCAAAGTGGGTGAGTGCCCGGCGGGGGTAAGTGGAGCCTCTCGGCCCCCTGGGCTGTACTGCCTGTCCGACCACAGCTGTCCCGGTGCTGAGAAGTGCTGCCAGAACGGGCAGGTCTGGACCTGCCTCCTGCCCACCACAGGTACCCTTGCTCCCTCTGAGGGATGCCAGCACAGAGGCTGGGCAACAGGTGGGATGTGGGTGGGGGCTGGTGCCTGTGGCGGTGCCCCGGTCCCTGGCACGTGGCCACACGGAGCATCTCCCTCTGCAGAGAGCCCAGGCTACTGCCCCCACGCCGGCAGCGCCATCGGGCCGAGCTGCGGGGCGAGCTGCCACAACGACAGCGGGTGCCACGCCGGGGAGAAGTGCTGCACCCGCGGCTGCTGCACCCGCTGCGTGCACGCCGAGCCAGGTGAGGTGGCCTGGGGGTCCCCATGCCAGGCTGAGGATACCCCGGGACAGCCCCAGGGGTCTGCAGCCCCCATCACGCTGTACGGCAGCTCTGGGCACTGTAGTGGCCGTACGCTGAACCTCAACCCTCCCTCCAGCCAAAGCCGGGTTCTGCCCACGGAAGCGCGCCCAGAGGAGCGGTGCCGCCTGCCCCAACCGCTGCGCCGACGACCGGGACTGCCCTGGGGACCACAAGTGCTGCTTCTCTGGCTGTGGGCTGGCTTGTGCCCCTCCAGACACAGGTACAGCCCCGCCAGCCCTCCCTGATCCCCGTGTCCAGCCCTCCACTGCACTGGGGGCAGCACGGCTCTCCATCCCCTGCGGAGCCTGGCGTGTGCCAGCCCGTGCTGCCGGACGAGCCGCAGCGGCTGTGCCCAGCCAAGTGTGCAGCCAGTGGCAGCCCTCCAGGCCCCAGGGAGCGTGTGCCACACCAGCTGTGGCTCCTGGTGCCACACACCCACCCTGGCCCCAGCCCAGGCCCTGGTGAGCCCCTGGGCAAGAGCTGGCCCTCAGGATCCCCGCACCCAGCCCCTCTGTGATGGGCGGGTGATGGTCCCAAACATGCACAGGGCTGAACACCCTCCTGCACCCTCCTCAGACTGCCTGCTGGTGGAACCACAGCCAGGGTTGTCCCTCACCACTCCAGCTATCAGCTGGCATCCCATATTGGGCTGTGACTGGTCTCACTGGGTCAGACTGGTGTGGGTGTGAGGCTGGCAACTGAGAGCAGCACAGGGCTCTGCGAAGGAGGATGGAGGGACAGACAAGGACAGGATGGAGACCAAGGCTGTGCCAGGAGCGGGGCTGAGGGACACAGAATCCCAGCACATCCACGATCCCTGCCGTCACCAGGGAGCCACCAGGCCTCGGCAAAGCCCGGCTCATGCCCCATGGTGCTGCGGGGCTCCCTGGGTCCCTGCCTGGAGCTGTGTGACACCGACAGTGACTGCCTTGGGGACGACAAGTGCTGCACCACTGGCTGTGGACACGTCTGCAAACCACCCACCAAGGGTAAGCCTTTGGCCAAGACCCCTGTGCCCTCCCCACACCCTGTTACTGTGACCTTCCTGGGGGCAATGGGAGGGTGGGGACTGAGCTGCCGTCTGATGGGCGAGGAGCTCATGCCTGCAGGCAGAGCAGCTCCCCCACGCTGGAGGAACCCCTCACCCTTCCCTCTCTCCACATGTGCCAGTGTGGCCAGGGCTCTGTCCCCCCGCAGCAGATGGCAACCGGGCAGGCAAGTGCCTCCTCCTGTGCCTGCAGGACAAGGATTGTCCCACCGGTCAGAAGTGCTGCCAGCAGGGCTGCAGCCGGGTCTGCGTCCCCCCACTGTGGGGTATGTTCACCCCCAACCTGCTGCCTCTCAGGTCCAGCCCGCAGGGGACCAAGGGGGTCCCAGGGTGGGAGCACCCCAGGACCCTCCATCCCTCAGAGAGGGAGCACCCATCCTCACTGATCCCCTCAACTGTCTCCTCCAGGCACAGCCTAGCCCTAGCCAGGAAGAACTGCACCAGGAGCTGCCTTTTTGGGGTCACCCCACACCCCTCTGCCATTGCACCAATGGGGAGAGCAGAGGTGCTGCTGCCCCCTGTGCTCTACCCTCTGCACCGCCGGCAGGATGGCATCAGCACTGAGTGATGGCTCTGTTTGGGGTAACTGGCAGCCCCAGCTGCTCCCAGCTGTGCCATCAAGGGCTGCACAAACACCCACACCACCCCATGGCCAAGGCTCCTGGCAGCCTGGCACGAGGCAGTCCCCTTTGGCCTCAGCTGCTCCACAGCATCGAGAATAAACCACCCCATGGCCACCTCTGCTCTGGGTCACATCCTTGTTCCCTGCTCTGGTTCCCAGAGGCACCAGCAGCCTGGGCTGTGTGCAGGCAGGGAGGTGCAGGCAGGGGCCAGGCAGCTGTCCCTGCAGGCAGGCACTGCCCTGGGGCAGGGAGAGGGCTCCAGTTCCATGTGGGTAACCTCCAGCCATCATCACCCCATGGTGACCATCCTGCAGGGCCCGGGGGCTGCTTGATGTCCCCTCAGCAGTCATGGACTGGAAAACCAGTTCCCTCGGATTCCTTGCTCCAAGGAAGGGCTCATTTGCATCCCGAAGTGTGAAAACCTGGTGGGAACAGCAGTCATGGGTCAGGACAGGTGGAGCACCCGGACAGGGAAGGGGGCAGGGAGCAGCACCGACCTCCAAGGGGACACATCAGGACCTTCTTACTCATGATGCTGGATCCCAAGCAGTCCCCTGCACGGAGGCTACATCTGGCTGAGGGGCAGCACCATGGCAGCAGAGCTGGCAGAGCTCCTCAGGCTGCTCCTACTGCCATGCCAGGGCCAACCCATGGGGTCTATCCACAGCCCCCACTCCAGGGAGGTGAGGGGCAAGCAGGGCTGGAGGAAACCCAGGGAGGGGGTGGCAGCCAGCTGTGGCAGGGACGGGGCCGTGCACCACGGGGGACAGCAGTGCCTGACCCCAGCTGCCCTCCCCAGCCCCGTGGGTCGTCCTGACCCCAGAGCGGGGCTCGGCCAGAGATAAGCAGGATGGCTGGCAGGGCACCAGTGGGTTCTGGGAATGGCCCCTCCTCCTGCTCCTCCTGCCCCTCCTGCCCGTGGCACAGCCAGCAGCCCAGCTTCGGCTGCCCTGGCACCTCGGGTACCCCTGCCACTGACTGTAAACCAAGCCCCAGCTCAGCTCCAGACGCTCACAACATCCTGCAAGCACCATGGACCTGGGAGTTTTCCTCCTCCTGGGGCTCCTCATCCTCAGGGCAGAGCCAAGCGTGACACCAGAGGAGAAGGGCGGTGAGTACCGGGTAGCAAACCTGGCAGCTGCCAGGCACGGGCAGCCTGGGGGCAGCTCCCTGCCCCCCCTCCAGTTTCCCTTGCCACTGTCGTGTCCCCTCTGTCCCTGCCTGGTACATGCTGGCAGGGACCACGTCCCAGCCAGCTGCAGCACCTGCTCTGATGCCTGGGGTGCCTGAGGGACCCTGGGGGCACTTGTGCACCCCCTGCACCCCTCTGTGCACCACCTGCACCCCACATGCACAGCAATCATCAGCTCTCGGGGGTGCCACATGTGGCAGGGTGTCTTCTACGTTCTGGGTGCAGACCATCCTACCCCCTCCCCCCCACCACCACCCCATGCCAGCCCCCTGCAGCAGGATGGTGCCAGGGGCGGTGGTGCCCAGCTGCAGCATGGCTCTGCCCACCTGGAGACAACGGCAGTGCCTCTTTGTTTGAGCCAAACAGCTGCTGTTTGCAGTGAAACTCCGGCAGCGTCTGTTTGCAGCCCAAACACGCAGCCGGCCGGGCTGTTGACAGGGTGGCTGCTCCCAATGCATCCCCGCTGGTGGCACAGGCCCCAGCTGGAGCTCACCTGTAGCAGAGGCAGGGCTGTCCTGATTTTCCCAGCGCAGGGTGCCAAGAGGAGGATGAGGAAGAGGAGGAGGCAGCAGAGGCATGGGGTGTGCTGCTTGCAGTGAAGCTTCCCAGGGCAGCAGGATGCCCAGGGATGGATTGTGACCTCCAGCTGGTGTGCCCTTGTAGGGCCAGTGACAATCCTCATGGCACTTGTTGCCTTGTGAGGGCACACACATGGCCCCGTGCTGTGCCGTGCTGTGCCATGCAGGTCTTGATGTGGGGGTCCAGCAGCTCCCCAGGCCACGCTGCAGCCGAGTCTCCAGCCCCCTGGGCTGTGATCCCCACCCCAGTTCCCTGTCCCCTGCATGGAAAACCATGCCCCACTCCCCGAGGATGGAGGATGAGGGGCTCTGGTGCTGGTGCTGTCCTGACACTGCCATCCCTCTTCAGGGGACCCCCAGAAACCAGGGAGGTGCCCACGGGACTTCATGCGCTGCCTGCGCCAGGAGCTCCCGCTCTGTGCCAACGACTCCAGCTGCCCCGCTGGGCTCAAGTGCTGCCCCTGGGAGTGCCGGCTCCGCTGCATCCCCCCGGCAGAAGGTACGGCACCCCCTCTTGTCCCAGGACAGCTGGCATCCTTCTCCCCCATCCCTGTCCCCATCCCTGTGCCATTCCTGTTGCTACAGAGCAGCTCTCTCTGCACTGCTGGCAGCCCCCTGACCACAGCTCCTAAGGCGTGGAGGGGTCTGGGATAGGGCACATGGTGGGGTCCAGCCATGGACAAGCAGGGTCTGGCACAAGGGTCTGGCAGGGCCAGGTTTCCCGGTGCTGCCCTCGGACACTGCGGTGCAGTCTCCCCTTTCGGCCCCTCGGTGCTGCAGAGAAGCCTGGTGCCTGCAGGGCAGCAGCCCCCGAGGGGCTCATTGCCCCCTGCTCCTTCCCCTGCCTGGAGGACAAGGACTGCCTGGGAATGCAGAAGTGCTGCCCGCTGGGCTGTGGCTCTGCCTGCCTGGAGCCGGCACCAGGTATGGACTGGGCAGGGATGGCTGGGAGCCCTGGCTCACCACGGGGACTCTCTGTGCCATAGACATCTACCACCTCCCTGCTGCCCTGACCTCTGGGGCAGCATACACAGCTTCCCCTCACCAGCACCTCCCTGGAAACACAATGCCAGGATGTGGCCTCAGGCACCAGGCAAGGGCTGGGGACCCCCGGGGTGGGCAGGGTGGCTGAATCCTTGCACCCACTCTGCCCTGCCAGACCAGCCCAAGCCCACGGAGGGCCCCGTGGTGCAGCCAAGACCGTTCCAGGAGCGGTGCCAAGGCGATGGCGACTGCCCCGATGTGCAGAAATGCTGCAACAGCAGCTGTGGCCACCAGTGCCTGCCGGGAGCGTCAGCCGGTGAGGCAGGATGGGACAGGAGGGGCAGTGCGGGCGGGGACACGGCTCAGAAATCAGGGATGATGCTGTGGGGCCACAGAGCTATGGCACAAAAGGGGCTCCTCGCCTCATGCTCGCCGGGGTGGGCTCTGCCAGGTCTGGGGTGGGGACTCACTGTGCAGCTCCCAGGCGGGCGCTGGAGGGGAGAGGGGACAGTGAGGCCACCCTCTGGTGAGGCCACCATCCCACTCTCGCCTGGTCCACGGTGCAGAGGACACCAGCCCTGCCCCAGCCACCCAACAGCCACTGCCACACCAGTGGGGGTGCCTCCAGGACCAGGACTGTCCCCCATCCCACGTGTGCTGTCACCAGCTGTGCAGCCAGCAGTGCCCAGCAAATGGCCAAGGTGAGGGGGCCAGGAGCTGCCCCAGAGGTATGACAACACCACGCACCCTGGTCCCCATGGCTGTGCCTCTAAGCAGTGGCACTGCAGCCATCCCATGCCATGTCCACAGGGAAGGATGGATTCTGCCCAGCCCGTGCTGGGCTGTTCCCCAGTTATGACTGCAGAGCCCGGTGCTGGCACGATGGCGAGTGCCCCGGCAAGGAGAAGTGCTGCCTGAGTGGCTGCGACTCTGTCTGCCTGCCCCCGTCCCAAGGTGCCAGATACAGGCAGAAGTGTCCCCCAGCTCCAGGAACTGTGGGACTGGGTGGGAAAGACCCACTGCTGCTGTTTGCACACCCAGCTCCGCTTCCTCCTGCCCCTAGAAAAGCCAGGCATCTGCCCGCTGGCTGAGGAGGCTCTGCTGGCCACGTCCCCTTGTGGCACCACTTGCATCCAGGACTGGCAGTGCCCGGGGGCTGAGAAGTGCTGCAGGAGCAGCAGATGTGGCCACGTGTGCTTGGCCCCCGAACCAGGTGAGGAAAAGCTTACCAGGACAGGGTTTCCTTCTCCTGGGGGCAGGATTCAGGATGGTCCTGCCATAGGGCAGGTGCTCAGACCCCCAGGGTGTAGCCTTCAGGGTGTCCTGAGGCTGCAGAAAAGGGGGTGCCCACAGCACGGTGTGGTCCCTCTGCCCCTGCTGCCCCTTCCTGCCCCTCTCAGACAAACCTGGTGAGTGCCCAAAGGTGAGGCCACAGCAGACTTCAGAGCCGTGCAAGGAGGAGGACTCCTGCACCCACGACAGGGACTGTCCCCGGCAGGAGAAGTGCTGCTTCTCTGGCTGCGCCATGCGCTGCACCCGCCCTGCCCGAGGTGAGCGCAGCAGCCCGGCCACCAGCACGGGACAGTAAAGTGGGAGCAGGGCTGGGACCCCCACCCTCACCCAGGTCCCCTCCTCTGGTAGAGCACCCTGGGGAGTGTCCCCGGGCACAGCCATGCTGGGACCCCTGGCGCCGGCGCAGGAGCCAGTGCTTGGATGACACCGTCTGCCAGCGAGAGGAGAAGTGCTGTGACACCGGCTGCGGGTGGGAGTGCGTGGCCGTGCCCAGAGGTAGCAGGCACAGCCTGTTTGGGGGGGGCTGGCTCCAGTCCCTCAAGGGCAGCCAGGTGACAGTGGGTCTCCGTGCCCCTGCAGAGAGCCAGGACAGCACCAATGGCGAGTGCGTGGAGGAGTGCCAGGTCGACTCACAGTGCCCCCGGGGACAGCGGTGCACCAGCATCGGCTGCGGCCACGTCTGCATAGACATCCCCGGAGGTGAGAGCCAGCCAGGCCCTTTGGGAACCATGCAGGGCCTCTCTGGGTGCCCCAGCCAGGTGCCCCCTAGCTGGGTGCTTGCCTTGCAGGCAGAGTGGGAGTGTGCCCCATCCCCAGGGAAGGGGGGACATGCCTGGACCTGTGCAGCTTCGACGAGGAGTGTCCCTGGGGCCACAAGTGCTGCAGTAACGGCTGTGGCCACGTCTGCACACCAGCCTCTCTGCAAGGTCAGCCTCTTGTACCCTCTGCCCAGTGGGGATGGAGCCCAGCATCCCCTCAACACCCACCCCCTGGTGTATCCTGGCCCTCCGATCCCAATGAGGATCCCGTGCCATGAACCCGTGCGGGGTGTGCTGAGATGGCTGTGCCCGTGGGGTCCCACAACCTCCGGGGATATGATCTGCCCCTGTCCTTCTTCCCGAGCCTCCCCTTCTTTCTGTGCAAGTGATGAGCACACACAGCCTCAGCTCAGAGTCACCAGGTGACCGTCCTGCCCTGCCTGCAGAGCGTGAGGCCGTGGCTGTGCCACAACGTGGTGCCGAGCCCTGCCCGGAGCAGTGCGAGGCCGACTCACAGTGTCCCTGGGGCCAGAGGTGCACCCGCACCAGCTGTGGCCGCGTCTGCAAGGACAGCCCCGGAGGTGAGATGGAGGGGCCAGGTGTTGCCCCGGGAGAGGTGGGGTGTCCCAGCCGGGTGCCCCATGGCAGGGCGCTCTCCCTTGCAGGCAGAGACGGAGCGTGCCCTGTGCTCAGGGGCCGTGGGTTGTGCCTGGACCTGTGCAGCCTCGACGAGGAGTGTCCCTGGGGCCACAAGTGCTGCAGCAATGGCTGCGGCCACATCTGCATACGGGTGCCCAGTGGTAAGGATGGGGCCAGCACCAGGGCTGGCACCAGGTCACACAGGGCATCAAAGCAGACCTGTGTAAGGGCACAGCCCTCAGCATGCTCCCAGCTTGGCATCATCATGAGGCCAGTTCCCGCTGCTGCCCCACTGCTCTGCTTCCAGCAAATACACTTTCAGGGTGGGGGGATCTCAAGTGACATGGAGCAGAAGGAAGCTCTCACAGAGCTGGCCAGCATGGCTGCAGACATGGCCGCTGGTCCCTCACTTCTCCAGCCTTGTGGCTCCCTAAAAGCACGTCCTCCTTTTCAGATGCTGCATGATGGGAGAGCAGCTCTTCTGCAGCAGGAAGACTCCTTCGTTAGGGGACGTGGGACAGTCATGGGCCTCAGCTGGCCTGTCCCCTCCACACCACCTCCAGCAATAAAGTGTGTGCTTGGCCACCTCCAGCTGCCCCACATGCTCCTGGAGCAGCCTGGAATAAACTGTGGCTCCCAGGGAAGGAGTGTCCCCGGGGCCAGGGGGCTCAGTCCCTGCCAGTGTTGGTGAAGCAGTGCAGACACAGACCTGGGTCAGGGCAGGCTGGGGACAGGCACCCATTGAGTTGGTGGCCATTCCTTCTCCATTCAGTGGCTTCAGCTCCCAGCCAGGTCACGTTGGCAGCTGAAGGGCAAAGCTGGGCTGGGAGCCCATCTGAGGCAGTGGGAGCTGCAGGGTGGTGGCTGGGTGAGCCCCAGGGCCACCATGCTGTGCTGCTGGAGGCACCCATCACCCCGTCCCCATGAGGGAGGGGAGCCAAGAGGGATGGGCACTGCCTGCTCCAGCAGGAAGGACAAGACCCAGACGTGCTCATCCAAGGACCCACCCTTGTATTGAAGTGTCACAGCCTGAGGGGAGGGATGGGCTTCTCTGGTCAGGCATCATGGCACAGGAAGGGGCAGCCATGCTGTCATCATGGGGCACGTGTCCCTGTCCTCAGGCCAGCAAGCATCCCCAGTCAAGCCACAGCCCCCCAGCATGGCCACCCCAGCCAACAGCACTCGTTGCCACCAGCCCCACAGGGAATGGTTCCTGCAGGGTCAGGGATGTGACCACCAGCAGCAGCTTCCCCTGGGCTGGGGCCATACAGAGGCCACTACACCCCCTAGAACAGCACTGTCAGTCACCTGGAACTGAGACACGGGGTGTCAGGAGCGGGGCCGGGAGCAGCCTTCATCTGTGGCACACAGCCCACGGCACGTTGCTAGTTACCGACGTGGGAACAGGCCTGGGAGCACTCGCCCTTGGTCTCGAAGTTGTTCCTGTTGCCGCCGCAGCCGCCGTAGATGAACTCCTCGCACTGCTGGCTGGAGGCGTTGAAGAAGAAGCGGCGGAAGAGCGCCTTGCAGTTCCCACAGACTGAGGGCAGGTAGCAGAAGTCTGCATGGTCCAAAGGGGACAGGCTGAGCCAGGGGCAGGATGGGGATGCTGCCACTCTCAGTGCTGCCAGGCCCCTGGGAAGGTCTGCACAGTTCCAGTCCCTTCCTACTGCCAAACCCTTTGTGCCAGTAGCCCGTGGCCCCACGCACCAGCAGCTGGGGCGCTCCCCCACCGCACAGCGTGGTGCCCCTTGTGGTCTGCAAGGACCTGGCAAGACCCCGGGAGCACCCCAGGGACCTCCCATCCTAGTTTGCATCCCGGTGTGAACCAAACAGCCCCCCTGCTCCAGAGCCCCACTACCATGGCACCGGCCCCTCACCTAGCACCGGCTCCTGGCACGTGTAGCCGCACTTGCTGGGACAGCACTTGGTGACACCGTGGCAGTCGGCATCGCTGGTGCAGCGGGCACAGGAGGCGTCCATGCGGCAGGCGCCACAGGCCTCATCCGGCGGGTCCTCCACCTCCGAGATGTGGTAGCAGTACCCGGGCTTTGCTGCGGGACACAGCGGCCAGAACGGTGGGGAGAGCCCCAGAGCAGGGCCCTCGGCAGCCCCCCCAGTGCCCCAGGGCCGGACCCCTGGCACCCACAGTCCCAAACCCCTGCAGGCAGCACAGCAGGCACACTGCCCAAGAGCGGCACTCGGGTGTCCCTGTCCCCAGGCCATGCCCTGGCCACACTCACCCATCCCCAGCTCCAGTCGTCCATGTCCGTGTGGGGCCGGGCTGGACCGCGTGGTGAGGGGGAGCAGGGCAGTGAGGAGGAGGAGGAGGAGAAGGCAGCCAGGCAGCAGTTCCATGGTGCCCTGGATGGCCGGGTCTGGCCCTGGGTGTGGTGGGCTGGGATTTAAGGTGCGCGGGCGGGGCAGAGGGAGCAGGGCTGTCGCCTGAGCCCAGGTAATTCCTGCCATGCAGGTAACGAGCCGCACCTAGGCAGGGCCCAGCCTCCCCAGTGGCATCCTGGCCACATCCCTGGAGCCAGGGGGACCGGTAGGACGGGACAGCTGTCCCGGAGTGGCCCTGGGGGAACCCAGGTGGGTGGCAGTGGCGTGCCCAGGCTGAGCTGGGGGCACCACCGGCAGCAGCTGAAGTCTTCTGGGGACAAGCCTGTGGTGGGGACGAGCATGGGGAGGTCGGTGCTGGCCTCTGTGCTGCCAGCAAGGACGGCAGTGCCATGCCAGGCCATGGAAAGCCGCCGGCTTTGGCACAGCCATCAGCCAGGGCAGGGCTGGGGCACGGCACGCTGCAGCACCGCTCCCCTGCACTCCCTGCAGTGCAGGGCCGAGGGAGAGGCTGTGTCAGAGCAGAGCGCTGTGCCCTTTCACCCCTTTCTCCTGTGCTCCCTCACAGGTGACAAAGAGCATCGCAGATGGGATGGATCTACACGAGGTGCTGAGCCTGTGGGTCCCACCTCACTGCCTGCCGTTGTGGCTCTTGAAGGTCCCACAGCACAGTGATGTTCCCTTCACCCACCTCACTTCAAGGACTGCCCACCCTGAGCCGTGCCCTGTCCCCCCCTAGCAGTCCCCCGCTCCTGGCAGCAGGTCAGGGTCCAGCAGCTTCATCGTGCTGGTGCAGGGAGCATTCCCTGGGGATAGGATATGGCTCATAGCCCTCCAGGCTTCCAGCCACGGGTCCAGATCCACAGCAGCGCAGGGCTCAGAGAGCTGGGCTGGGCGGCACCCACCGGCACTCGTGGGCGGGCGTGGGGTGAAACCTGCCAAAAGCATGGAGAAACAGATTAAGCTGTTTCCATTCAGCAGGAATAATTGTCTTCCTAATTACTGCCGTAATTACTGTCCCAAGGGGGAAGCGGAGGGAAAGCTCCGTGGGGAGAGGCCAGGAAAATCGGACTCGGGGTGGGGTTTGGGGGGCGGTGCTGCCCCGCGCCCCCTGCCCACGCCCCACCGCATCCTTTCCTGCTTCTTCTCTAAAGCCCCAAAACGAGATCCTGGCAGAAACCCAGGCGTGAGACACGATGACGTGTCCAGTCCTGAGCAGGGCGGGAGCAGAGCCGGAGGGACGTGCCGGAGGCGGTCGGGAGCGCAGGGTCAGGGTGGGCAGTGGGAAAGGGATCCCCGGGCAGGGACCGTGGTGGTCCCGGGACCTCGGCTCGGCGGCCACCCTCTGTACGTCTCCCACTGCCTTGAGCCATCCGACACATTCCCGGCGGCACAGAAACTCCCAGCCCCGCACCCACAGGAGGGCAGGGCCACAGCGCCAGAATCCACCGGGGCTGCATTTTTCCCGCTATCTCCGCAGGGAATCACAGCCGGATGATCCCTGGAACGACTGACGGCATCTTCCAGAGCAGCTCCGGCTGTCCTCGTACTGGCAGTAACGCCGTGGCCGGGCTGGGGCGGCACCGCCCTGGATGCGGAGCCGGTCCCGGGGGTTGCTGGGGTTTGGGGCACGGCGGGTGTGAAGGGGTGCTGTCCCCAGGTAGACGTTGGGGTTGCACATGATAGAAACCCCCCCGGAGGTACCCCCTGCCCTGCCCTGACACCAGGGATCTGCAGGGTTGCAGAGCCAGCAGCCAGATCTTCTCCAGGGGGAAAACAGTGACCGGGGCTCTCGGGAAGCACCCAGGAATGTGGCATCTCCCAGGACGGATGCCCAGGTGGCACGGGGACAGGGGCGGCGCTGTGCCACCGGGACGATGTTCCTGCCCGGGGCGGGATGCACGGCAGGAGAGGCACCAGGGGAGCCGAGGGACGGAGCGGGAACACGCGGAGCGTGGACTCCACAGGCGCACACACACGTGTGCACACCTGGCTTCCACGTGTGCACACACATGTACACACACGTGCAGGCGGCTGCCCGGGCGGGGGTGTGGAGCCCTCCTGCCTCTCCCAGGGACAGGCGCTCCCGGAAAGGGCCGTCAGGGAAAGCCCCGGCAGCTGCGGTGCCGCCGTCCTTGCAACACTTGGACACTTCGCAGTGGCCGGGGTGGCCGGTCCCATCAGCCCCGTGGAAGGGAGCGGGAGGCAAGAGGCAGCTCCAGCACCCCCTGACAGGCAGCTGGGCACCCACTCTGCCTCTGGCAAGGCCACGGGACCCGGTGCTCCTGCCCTGCAGTCCTGGTGCCCACACAGAGCCCCCACCTCTCCGTTCCCAGCACCAGGACCCCCTGGCCCCCTGGCCTGGCCTGGTCTCCAGGCTGGCTGGGAGATGCAGGGCTGAGGGGCTGGTGGCAGTGCAGGGCTGTGGACCGTGTCTGGTCACAGGACGTCCCTCAGGAACCAGCGATTGTTCCCAGAGGCAGAACAATGCCCGGAGAGCTGCCAGGGCACCACGGGCTGCTCCACAGTGCCCGGCCAGGGAGCCACCTCTGCTGCCTCGGCCAGGCCAGCCCCAGGCAGGGTCCCTCGGCCCCTTGCTCCCACCTGTCCCCTACCTGTCCCCTGTATCAGGGAGTTTTGTTGGCTGCTCCTGTCATGTGGCACGGCACGGTTCTCTCAGGGCTGCACCTTTGTGCCTCCCCTGAGGCTCGTCCAGCAGCAGGAGGGAGGGGACTGGGGGGTGTTCACGCTTGGATGGAGCACGTCAGGTGCTGGGGCACTGGCCAGGTCGTGGGGACGAACCTTCTGCCCCAGGAGGATTTAAAACCCTGCCTGTGCCCAGAGAGGCAGCCCCCACTCTGCCCATCCATGCCATGCGGCTGCTGTCGCTGCTCCTGCTCTTGGGGTTCTGCTGCCTCTGGGCCCGGCTGGTGTCTGCAGGTGAGCACAGGTGGGCATGGGTGGGCACAGGGAGATGTTGGAGCAGTGGGACAGCACTGCAGGAGGGTGTGTGGCCATGGGCACAGGGGCCAGAGTGGCTGTGGCTGGGGTACAGCATCCTGCACAGCAGTGCTGCCCCCCTCACATCCTTGCATGCTGCAGAAGTGACAGGCAAACCCCCCACAGCTCCCTGGGAAGGGTGTCCGGGGTCTCTGGAGCCCTCAGCCCCAGGGCCCCACTGTGGGGCCGACAGCTGTGCCCTGACATGCTACAAAGTGAGGGCTTGGACACAGATTCCTGTCTCTCCCCAGAATTCACCTAACCCCCATCTGGACCTGGACTGAGGACCCAGAGCGTGCAGCCAACCTGCCCCAGACAGACAGACAACAGCTGGACAGCCGGACAGCCGGCCATGGAGGGCTCCATCAGCTGCTGGATAACCACTCAGCACCCTGATCCCACCTCCATCCCCTCGCCCTCAGCTCTGTGCTGACCATGGGGCTGGCAGCCCCTCACCTCCCAGTAAACCCAGTCTGCGATGAACCCTGTCTGGCTCCTGCTGTTTCTGTCTCCTGGCAAGGCCCTGCCGGCCTCTGTGGGTTCTTCAGCCCCCATGGGAGGGATGAGGTCCCTGTCCTTGTGGCTCATGGTCAAGCTCTGCCATGGCAGCTGCTTTTGGAGGATGCTGGGGGCCTTGGGCATGGAGCAGCTCACCCCAGTGAGCCTCAGGGAGGTGGGATGATCACGAGGATGTTTCCCTTGCCAGAGATGCTCTGCAGGTCCCTGGCAGGTGCCCGGCTGGGGCTGTCCAGGGGGGTCTCCCGTGGGGGACAGAGGCATGCAGGGGGCCCTGCCAAGCCCATGCTGGGCAGGAGCAGATGCCAGAGCTCCAGCTTTGCTTTTCCTTAATCTCAATCTTCCCTCACACGCTGTTTTTTTCCCTGACTTGGGTTTCTTCCCAGGGGCATTACTGTAAACATTTAGCGAATGTTTATACCCCTATGGTAGTTTGCTAATGGAATATCGTTCCTTCCCAAGGAAATGCAAATTTCTTTTTATCCTCCTCTTATAATGGGGTCATAAAGAACACACCCATGGGCGTGTGGCTGCAAAAATCCCATTTTGTGCTGCAGCTGAAGTTGGGTGTTGTGGTACATTAGTGATGGTTGAGTCAGTGAGTGCAAGTGCTGCACAGAGCACACACACTGCACACACACTTCAGCCTCCTGATTTCTGTCAGGGTTAGGGCTGGCATTTGAGCTGAAGGGCCATACCCACGTGGGAATTTGAATGTTTGGAGTTCAGAAGGACTGAAATGGGCAAGTGACTGAGTGTCCCATCTGTGTTGCCAAACTGTTAAAGAAAGTTTTGACACTAAGCTGTCATCTCCCTCAGATACATTTACTGGCACAGATCAGTCACAAAATCTGCTAGCCCCAGCTGTGTGCCACGAAAGAAGGACCCAGAAATCCCTGGAAATCCCTGGGCAATGATACCCTTACAATCTAAAATACCCATCCCCGTTATCAGCACCATTTTCATAGCTACTGAAGTTATCAGTTTCACTGCTGTTGGAGTCACCATTTTCACTGCTACTGGAATTGTCACCATCGTCACCATCGTCACCATCATCATCACTGTCATTGTAAGGGTCACTGTTGCTATCATCACTATTTTCATTGCTGTTAGAATGGTCCGTTTCATTGCTGCTGGAGTCACCATTTTCATTGCTTCTGGAGTTGTCATCATCATCGCCATCATCACCATCATCATCATCATCATCATCATCATCATCATCATCACTGTCATTGTAACGGTCACTGTTGCCATCATCACCATTTTCATTGCTATTGGAATCGTCATCATCATCACCGTCATCACCGCCGTCGTTGTCACTATCATCATTGTCATTGCCATCATGAAGCTCATTTTTATCACCATCATTACCATTGTCACCACGGTCCTTGTCACCATCATTGTCACTGTCACCATCATCACCCTTGTCATCACCGTCATGGTGATCATTGACATCACCCTCCTTGCTGTCATCCTGCTTGGATCCAGGCTTCTCTCCTGCCCCAGGCTTTCCCTCACTCTCTGGCTTCTCCTCCCCCAGCACCTTTTTCTCTCCAGATTCTGGCTGCCCACCAGCCACTGGCTTTTCTCCAGTCTCTGGTTTTGCCACAACCTCCGGTTTTTCTCTAGTCTCAGTCTTTCCCCCACATGCTGGTTTATCCCCTGAACTGGGTTTCTTCCCTGTGTCCAGCTTCCCCAGCGCAGGATCTGCAGCAGCTGCCGGCACAGACCCATGCAGGAGCTGGTCCTTACCCGCCTGCTCCGCACACAACTCCTGCTTCCCACATGAGACCACCTTGCCAGGCTGTGGATCAGGCACCTCGCTGGCCTCTTCCCCAGGCACATGGCTCTCACCCAGCAGAGCCCTTATGGGCTCCCCTGGTGGTGGCCACCCAGCTGGAGCTGCTCCATGGAACTCTGGAGGAAGGAGAAAGCAGCAGTGTCAGCCCTGCTGTGCTGCCCTCCCACCCAGCAGCCTGGTTTGTGGCTGCCTTCCCCTCTGTACCTTCTCCTGGGGGGTTTTCAGGGCTCTGCCCGACAGTTGCCGCCCTCACAGCCAGGATGGCTCAGCCCAAGGGCCATGCTGGTGCTTCCCAGCACATGGCAGAGTTGTGGTGGGACCAGTGCCTGAGGGGCCCTCCTGGGCACCTCTGCCCCGGGGCCAGCACCCACCTGTGCCTCCAGCTGCATCTGGGAGGCAGGGAGAGATGACGCTGTGCCACAGCCCACCCTGGCACTGCAGCGAGCCCTACATGCCTGGGCTCATCCCATCCCGCTCCCACAAAGCTTCCCTGGCTCTCACAGGCAGCAACTTGGCACCTGCAAAGCACCTCCAGTGCTTTGGTCCCTTCCAACCCAAACCATTCTGCAATTCTATGAGAATAAAGAAAAATATTCTTAAGCCCCCGAGAGGCCCGGGGTTCCCACCTTCCCGTACTTGCCTGCAATGGGTGCTGCCTGCAGCTCTGCCCACAGGGCAAGGAGCCCCAGCAGGAGGGTGCCTCGTGCCATCCTGCTGCCCAAGTCTATGTCCAGGGCTGTGCCAGGTGGCAATTTAAAGTGCCTCGCAGGCAGCCCGGGTCCAGGAATGGGAGGAGGCAGCTCACAGGTGACTTCAGGAACCTCCCACATGTGGCTGTAACTCTGTTTACTGGAGAGCAACTCCAGCTGCCTCTCTCCACCCACAGCCAAGGCTGGAGCAGGATCCAGAGCTGGCTGCCTGCCGAGTAGGACAGCGCAGGGACTGGAGGTGGGAAGGAGAAACCAGGACTGCACAGAGGCAGATTCTTCACTGCTACTCTCAGGAGGAATCCCCACCATGACCTTTGTCAATAGCAGTGGCCCCAAACCAGGCTCTGCCCCCATGCTGGGCTCTGCCTCAGGCAGGAGTCCACCTGGCCCTGCCATCCCAGACAACAAGCACAGGGCAAAAGCACCCACCTGGCAGCAGCACCCGGAGCTCCAGCTCTTTCAGTGTCCTTACTGTCAGTCGCCAAGTCTGGGCACCCAAATGAGCGAGCTGAAAATCTCAGCAAGTTAACACTGTCCCCTGGCCCCACGGTCCTTCTGCTTTGTGGCCTCCCCAAGTGCCCCGTTATCACAAGGCAGCCCCCTGTAGCCCAGAGTTTTTAGTACGTTTGAGAGAGCAGATTAAGCTTAACTAAGTTTCAATTCTGTCAACACTAACCATTTACACTAAGTTATTCTCTAGTCCCCCAAGAGTGCTAGTTGGAATCTGATTTTGCAGTTTTTTCCTTCCCTATTTAATTATCTCTTCCTGAATTACACACAAACCAAAATGTAATGAATAAGATAGGAGAACTTAAAGACTGGTCTGCCCAGGACGCATCAGCACCAAGCATGAGTGGGTCAGGCTTGCTGGCTCAAAAGACAGGCTTTAAATCTGCAACTGTGGGGTGAGTGAAATTAATTGGTTTGAGCTCGACGTTATTTCTATGACTCCAAGCAAGTGCTGGCAAAAAAATGCTTTAACTACAGGCTCATCCTTCTCCTGCCATGACTCAAGGCGGATGCAGTTCCTCTGTGAGGAGGAACCCACGTCCACCGGAGATCCGGTGCTCCACACGTCACGGCAGAACCCGACGGCCCGGTGCTTATCGTGTGTTGCTGTGGCCGGTAATCCCTGCCCAGCAGGACACACTGCCGACTCCCTTCCACGCACCTGGAAAACCATCTGGAACAACCTGAGGGATCACAGGGCTCCTACCAACCCCGGGACTGCCGCCGTCCCTGTGCTCACCCGGCAGCTCCTCCTTCCTCTCGGGAACAACATCCAGTGCCACATCCAGTCTTTTCTTAAACCCCTCCAGGGATGGTGACTCCACCACCTCCCTGGGCAGCCCATTTCACCCTTTCCACAAGACACCCTTTCCAAGGACAGGGACAGCACCCGGAGATGGCTGCTGGAACACAGCTCTGCTCTGCACAGCAAGACCCTGAGCAGCCTTGGCATCCTGCACTCTGGGAAATCCCCCTTTGCTTCGTTTATCTCACCAGATCATCTTGGAAGAAGGAAAAACATGACCAGCAAAACAGCAAATGCCTTTTAATGGAAACTGATATCCAGCTGACCCAACAGAAAAGCTTCTCGCTGATTTTAACACAAATTGATATTCAGTTGACCCAACACAAAAGCTTCTCGCCAACCATGACAGGAGGTAAGATGATCTAGAAAACGACAGACAAGTTGTTTTGACTATTCTGCACACGTTAAACAAGATGAGGAAATGCTGGTTTGGGGTGTTTGCTCAGAGAAACAATGAGTTTCCAGAAAGATGAGAGGCGGGAAATTACACAAGGAGCACAAAGATCACGGAGGGAGCAGCATTCACTCTCCTGCAGCTTCAGGTACTCGGCTCTCAGGGGCAGGGGCCACGCGTGACCAGCTCCACCAGCTCCACAGGTCCCGTTCAGGGTGGGACAGGGCAAGTTTAGGGCTTTGGGAAATGAGGGCTTGGAGCTGGGACCGGCTCCGCTGCCGCGGCAGCGCCGTCACATCCGTCGGGGCCCGATGATGTAGCGCGGGATCCCCGCGCATCCGGCGCTCGCAGCCGGAGCCGGGAGCGGGGCCATGGGCGCCGCCCGCGACGCGGAGCAGCAGCCGGGGCCGCCGGGCGAGGAGGGCCCTGGCGATGCCGAGGAGCAGCTGGTGGGCACGGTGAGGAGGGGGCCGGGCCGGGCCGGGCCGGGCCGGGGGCGGCGGGGCCGCGGCTGACGCGTTGTGTCCCGCAGAGCCCGTGGAACATCATGATCAAGCACCGGCAGGTTCAGCGGCGCGGGCGGCGCTCCCAGATGACCACCAGGTAGGGCGGGGTGGGCGGGCAGGGCAGGCGGCGGGGTGAGGGGAAGGGTGGGACAGCGGGACTGGGCCGGGCACCGGTCTGGGGGGAAGATCTCGGTTAGACCGGGCAGGGGCAGGGAGGGTCCCACACCCCTCGCCTGACCCCTCCACCCGCAGCTTCACGGACCCGAGCGTGTCCATGGACCTGCTGCGCGCCGTGCTGCAGCCCAGCATCAACGAGGAGATCCGGGCCGTCTTCAACAAGTACATGAAGGTGAGTGCTGGGCACGGTGGTGGGGACGTGAAGGTGTGTGGGGACACCTGGGCTGTCACCGAGGCTGTCCCACCAGTCGGTGCGAGCTGGGGCCTGCGCCTGCCCCGACACTGCCCGGCTGCACAGGCTCTCACCCTCTCCTGCCTTCTCCTCTCCAGTTTTTCCAGACAGCAGCAATCAATGTGCGTGATAATGTTGGGGAGGAGGTGGACCCGGAGCAGCTCATCCAGGAGACCTGTCGGAGCTGCCTGGAGCAGGTGGGTGCTGGCGAGGGGTTCCTTGGGCACCTGACTGAGCAGAGCAGCCTGACCAGGATGTGTCCTTCTTAACAGCTTTGCTGTCACTGTGAGGGGACATCCACAGCCCCTGTGTGGCTGCTGTGCTGGGATTCATTCTCACTGGGAAGAGGGCAGTGGTCAGCTCATGCTACCACTTTTCACTGCTGCTGTCAGAACATGGCACGCAGCTAGACATCCCACAGAGACCAGCCCCCAGCAACCAACAGAGGGTCCTGGTGGTGTGGGGGAGGATTTTTTCCTTTCACGTCTTGCTTTTTTGCCAGTTGACCAGAGTTACGATGCTCAGATTGTGCTTTTGCATCTGGTCATCTGTGGAACACGGCCTAGTAGCGCTCCAAAAGCAGAGCTGGTGCAGGGCTTTCAGGCAGATACATGGAGATGGGGCCCCCTCTGAGCCCAGAATCCCTGGAACCTTCTTTCTCTTCTTGCAGGCCAAACTGCTGTTCTCCGATGGCAAAAAAGTGGTTCCCAGGTTTCCCCATGAGCAGGCAGGGACGAAGGTAAACTTTGTGATTGTACCCAGAGGCTTAAATGACTTGTAAGAGCTGGGAGGAAGAGAAGGGTTGGAATCCCTTTTTTTCTCTGCCTCTTCTTGTCCTCCAGCACAGTAAAGCAGAGGCAGAGCAGGGGATGTTGGGCTGGAAGGGAATATAGGGCAAGGAAAAGCTCAGGTGCAGGTGCTGCTTCTTATGGTGTGGTGCTGCTGACCATCGTGGGCTGGGATCAGTGTTTACCTGCAGAGGAGAGGGGGTCAGCGTTTACCTGGCTTTTGGGATGCAGGGGGCCCCACACGACCAGGAGGTGAGAAGGGCCCTTCTCATCCCCCTGCCCTTCCTCTTCCAGCGTGCCCGACAGATGGATGAGGAGCTGAGCCGTCGAGGGAGTCCCGTTCCCAAAAAGGTGTGAGGGTTTTCTGCGCCAGAGATTTTATGTTTGGGCAAGTCTGGTCCTCCTTCCTGGCCATTCCCACCGTATGAGTGCGTGCAGGTGCACAGGCAGCTTTTGTGAGGCCTGGGAGGTGCTTGCTCTGGTGCCAGGGAGCATTTCTGCCCGTGACAAAAGGAGCAGCTTCTCTGGGATGGGGAGAGTCACTGAGAGGGTTCCCTGAGCCAGCACAGCCGAGTCACAGAAGGGTTTCTTCCATGCAGAGAAAGGGGCGGCCTCCAGGACAGAGCCTGTCGAACGACCGCGGGGTCTCGGGCATGGCAGCGTGAGTACGAGTCCTGAGCTAGAACCCCTGCTTGGGGAGGGCAGGGGGAACGAGGCTGCCCATATGGGGGAGGCACAGAAACCCCATAATCTCCTCCTCTCCTGCGGAGAGGTGATGGGAGTTCTGGGGGCAGGGAGGGGTCTTAGATTGAGGTGTGCCCCTCCAGAAGGCCAAGACCTTCAAGGAAAAGGTTTTAAAGAGGCCCAAAAGGGTGAAAAGATCCAGATGGACCATTCAGAGCGAGCAGTGAGGCACGGGAGGGGTGAGATCTGGAGAGGAGAACATGCATCAAAGCTGAGGGTCCAGAGCTGGACGCCGCGGGGGAATGGAAGGTGTGAACAAGGGTGGATCTGGAAGGGCCGGGGCTCACTCCCTGCTGCTGGTGGTGACTGTGCTGGTTCTGCAGGGCCTCGTTCTTACCCCATTTTTCCTCCCCTCAGGTGGAAGCTCAAAGTCTCTGAGCCTGTGAGAAGGGATGGACCAAAGGTATTGGCTGGCCAACACTGCTGGGCTCCCCCTCTCCTCCCCTTTGCTCCTGCCTGCAGCTGCAGGAGCACAGGACAATGCAGGCTGTGCTCTGCCCCGACGGGGCCCTGGGGTGGTGGGAGGGGGCAAGACGAGGAGCGAAGTGCCCGGAGGCCTTTGCTGGTCTCCCCAGGCACCGTAGCCTGTAGCTGTGCAGTGTGGTGCTGCTGAGGGAGACCTGGGGAGAGCAGGAGTAGCCAGGACAGTCCCACAAGTGTTTCCCACAAGGGAAACTACTCAGATCAGCCCAGAATGGAATGTAACGTCTTTGCCCTGCGGAAGGCTGGAGGTCTGTGGCCAGCTCCCTCCCTCTCAGGCCGGGGGCAGCTCTGAGGTTCCCTGTCAGAGAGCTGAGGCTCGTGGAGCGTGGCCGGGACCAGCTTCATTTCTAATGCTGCCCCTTTTCCAATTGCTCTGTAGTGGGATCCATCCCGACTGACTGAAACCACAACCTTTGTGCTGGGATCTCGAGCAAACAAGTAAGGAACGGCCCTGTCGATGGAGGGTGGTGTCCCCAGGCAGGAGCCCGTGACACTCCTCCCGTCACTTCGCTTCTCTGCCTCCAAAGCAGTAGGAAGGGCTTGGGGAGGAGAGGGGTGTCCCCATGCCGCTGCAGCCACCCTCCCAGCAGCCCTGACACCCCTCGTCTTCCTCTTGCAGAGCTCTCGGGATGGGAGGAACAAGAGGGCGGCTCTACATCAAGCATCCCCACCTCTTTAAGGTCAGACGCCGCGGCCGGGCAGTTTCCCATGGGAACCGGGGGCACATGCGCTCCGGCTCGCTTGTTCACTCCCTCCCCCTTGCCCTCGTTTGTTATCTCGAATCACATTCCCGAGGTCTTGGCTAGCACATGGAACGGGAGCCGACGCGGTGGGTTTTGCTGGAGCCGGGGCTGAGGCTGGAGCGGGGCAGGTGGAGCGGAGCCGAGCGCTCCCCCAGCGGGCAGCGCGTGGGGGGCACAGCGTCCCGCAGGACGGGGAGGCCTGAGCCGAGGGTCTGTCCACCCGTGCTCAGCTCGGTCCTCGCTGCTTTATTGCAGTACGCGGCCGACCCGCAGGATAAGCACTGGCTGGCAGAGCAGCAGCACATGAGGGCCACTGGGGGCAAGATGGTGAGTACGGCCGGGCTCAGGGCCCGCCGCAGGGCCAGCACGGGCAGAGGAGCCGCGGCACAGGCGGCTGCGGCACGAGGTCAGGCAGGGCACGGGGGCACAGCTGCCCCCGGGGTCCATCCCCTGCCCCTGGGGGGCACAGCTGGATCAGACAGCGCTGGCCAGGGGTGAGGGGGGAGGTGCTGCCCCAGCCACCCCTCGCGGGTGCCCTGAGGTGTCCCCCACCTTGTGCCACAGGCCTATCTCCTCATCGAAGAGGACATTCGGGATTTGGCTGCCAGTGAGGATTACAGGTGAGGACCAAAGCAGAGATGCTGCTGTGCCTGGGGCTCCTTCCCTGGGGGCCCCCACTATCCTCTCCCTCACTGCATGGGAACCCCAGGATGGATGAACCCTATTCCATGCCAGTGGGGGAGGCTTGGTGTCAAGGGTTGGGGGGCTTGGTGCTGTTTGGGGGTCTACAGTAGGTTTGGGCACAGTGCTGGTTCTGGTTGGTCCATATATAGCAGGTGCTATGGTGGGTTTGGTAGGTTTGGGCTTGGTACTGGTTGGGTCCCATGGTGGGTTTAGGGTCCCTCTGCCTCACCCCCTTCCCTCTCAAGGGACTCGGTGGACCTGCGGCTGGAGGAGCTGAAGCCCTTCATCCCACCAGCCTGGATGACGGAGAAGATGCAGAAACACATGGAGACGCTTCGCCGCGGGGGGGACGCGCCGCCCCCCGAGGACCCCCCCGAACCCTGAGGCCTCGCCCCCCACCTCGAGCACACCTTTTTCCCCCCACCTTCCCAATAAAACCGCTTCGCACCCACCTCGCCGCCTCCTGGGCACCGGGGAGGGGCGTGTGGCCCTTTAAGGGCCTGCGGGACTCGCGGCCCCGCCCCTCGGTGAGCAGTGGCCAATCACGGCGCGGTGCGTCGGAGCCCGGCGGTCAATCAGCAGCCACCGGCCGTTACCGTGGGAGCCGCATCCCCGGCGGGCCGTGATTGGACGGCTCGAACGGGGCTGCGCGCTGATTGGCGGGCGGGCCGCACGCGGACACATTCAAACGGGGCGCGGGAGCGGGCGGGGCCGTGCGGGACGATCGTGACGGGGACGGATCGGACCGGGATCGGGACTGGCGCCGAGCCGCTGCTGCACCGGGGTGTCCGCAGAGTGTTCTGCACCGCCCTAAGCGCCCGCCGCACCGGTGAGTTCCACTGGAAGAACCCGCACCACCGCTCGGCACCGGGAGAGCCGCAGCGGGGCCCGAGTCCTGCCCCGAGCGCAGGGAGGAGGGACCGGGCAGACCCTGGTGCGGCGCCGCCCGGGAGGGGGAGCCGCGTCCAGCTCGTGACCCAGCGGCGGCGGAGGCGGGTGCGCCCGTCGGTGCCCCCGGAGCCGCCATGGCCTCGCAGAACGCTGACCCCGCCGCCGTGTCCAGCGCAGCCGCTCGCAAAGCGGCCGAAACGGGAGCCACGCCGGCCCGCGGCGCGGTGGGGAAGAGGTGAGCGGGGACGGGAACAGGGGCTGCGGCCGGGGGCTGCCCCTCCGGGCCGGCCGGTAACGTGCTCTCCCCCCCCTCCGCAGGCTGCAGCAGGAGCTGATGGCGCTGATGGTGAGTGGGGTCGCCGAGGGTTGAGGAGCCGGGTCGGGGTTTGGGGATGCCGGGGCGGGAGGGTCTCGGGCTGTCCAGGGCCGCCCTGACGTGCTGCCCCGCAGATGTCCGGTGATAAAGGCATTTCCGCCTTCCCCGAGTCCGACAACTTGTTCAAGTGGATTGGGACCATTGACGGCGCCGCTGGCACGGTGAGAGGCAGGATCCCGGGCTGGGGGGGCCCTGACCCCGCTCCGCCCTCCTCCCTTCAGCTGAGGATGGTCCCAGTCCTCTGCTCCCCCTGTGCAACTTTTTCCCCTGAGTCTTCCCCTCCACCACGTTGACTCCTGCCCCCGTCACTCCCATCCGCAGCCCTACGAGGAGCTGCGGTACAAGCTGTCGCTGGAGTTTCCCAGCGGATACCCCTACACGGCGCCCACCGTGCGGTTCCTGACCCCCTGCTACCACCCCAACGTCGACACCCAGGGCAACATCTGCCTCGACATCCTCAAGGAAAAGTGGTCGGCCCTCTACGACGTCCGCACCATCCTGCTCTCCGTCCAGAGCCTGCTGGCAGGTGGGTCCCACAACTGTGCTGCCCTGGGGTTCTGGGGTGATGGTGGGGATGGGGATCCCCTGCCCACAGCAGAGCTCTGAGGTGTCCAAGTCACCCCACCAGCTGACCCAGCCCCTGTTTTCAGAGCCGAACATCGAGAGCCCCCTGAACACACACGCAGCCGAGCTCTGGAAGAACCAAGTCGGTAAGTGCCTGGGACAGAACTTCCCTACCCCTCCCCTCTGGGGTGGGCAGCAAGCACAGCCCCCAACCCTGCTGTGTCCCACTGCCTGTCCAGCCCTGGCAGCTGCCCTGGGACCCTCATCACCATGTGCCCCCTCTCTTCTCAGCCTACAAGAAGTACGTGAGGGAGACGTACAACAAGCAGGCCAAGGGCCAGGAGACCTGACCATCACCACCATCCCCCCAACATCCCCCCTCCCGCCCAGCACCCTCCCCGTTCTGTATCATAGGCTGTTTTTAAATTAATGTCGCAGTCCGAGCCACGGTTAATGTATAAATAAATGCACATTTATGACTTCTAGAGAGGGTTCTGTGAGTGTGGGCAGGGATGTGACCCCCAACTGGTAATGGGCTCTATCAACATTTGGGGGGCCCAGAGTGGTCCCGTTCCCTCTGCAGGGTAGGGGCAGCCCCCAGCAATGCACAGACAGGGAGCAGGGGACTGTGGGGGTACATAGGGGCCCCTGTACCCAACTCTGTGACAGGGGGTGCCAGCTTTGCTGCCTCCTGGCCTCCCCTTCAGAGCACCCCACAGCAGTGCCCAGTCCAAGGCCCTGCCCAAGCCCCCCTGGCTGCAGTGCCACCTATCCCTGCTGGCTGTGTGGTCTCCGTGGCTTCCACCGTCCATGGCGGAATGTTGGCTCCGCTCTCCATCTCTGCCAGCATGGCCCTCACCTGCTCGATCTCTTCCTCTAAGCCCTGGGCCGCTGGGGGCTGTGTGTGACTCCCCCCTCTCCGCCCAGGCAGCCCCCAGCCCCCCATCCCAGTGCGCAGCGGGGCCACGCCACCCTCTTGCACGGAGAAGAGCTGACAGAGGTGGTGGGCTCTGCGTAGGTCCTGCAGGAAGAGCTCCAGAGCGGAGAGGAAGAGCACCCACAGCCGCTCCAGCTCCCGCCGCTCCCGGGGGCTCACTGGTGCCTGCCTCACCCCTGCCAGCAGCACCCGCCGCAGCCCTGCCGGACAGGGGACACTAAGCCACGGCAGCACTAGAGCCCCTCCGTGGCCCTGCTGTGGGTCCAGGGGGGCTCTGTGCCTGCTGCCCAGTGTAGCAGCCCCCTCCTTACCGGTGCTGAGCTCACGGGCCTCCGTGCTCCTCCTGCGCCGCTCCTCGCGCAGCCGAGGGCTGTCACCGCTGCCCCCGAGCTGCAGCACCAGCTGCCGGTGTCCGGCTACGGCCTTGCAGAGGGCAGCCTGTGCTGCTGCACATGTCCCCACCATCCCCCGCCCGCGGCACCCGTCCCTTCTGCCTGGTGCCATCGCTCCCCGTGAGAACAGGGCAGGGTCAGGATGCCCGAGGTAGTCTCTGGCCCTCCTGGGGTTTTAGTTTCCCTGTGCCACGGCTCTGCGCTGAAGGGATGTGACCAGCTCTGAGCTGTGTCCTGCCAGCTGCACTGCTGATGGTCCCACCCACGCTAACTGGGAACTGTGTTCCCCTCATTCCCCCCACTCCCCGCTGTGCTCCGCCCCAGTGTGTCCCCAGGGAGCTGTGCTGTCCAGCAGGCTGGCATGGCATCTCTGGATGCAGAGACTCCACTGTCACCTTGACCCTGCAGGGAGGAGGCTGGTACTGCCCCTCCACCATATAAACCAGTCCTTAGGGTGAGAGATGCGGGTCCCAGTGGGGCAGGTGGTAGTGGCTCCCTAGAACCCCTGTGGTCCCACAGTCTGTCCCCAGAGAAGGTCCCTTGTGGCCGGGGCTGTGCTCCCTCACCCGCTGGCGTGTGAACCAGCTGCTCTGAACGGAAACTCTGAGCTCAGCACTGGCGCCTGCCCAAGAGCCCGTGGGAACCACAGCCCTGTGCTGCCCCTCCAGCACAGCCCTGTGGTGTGAGCTTGCCCACAGGGCATAGGGCACCAGCCAGGCATGTTCCCCTCCCTGGGGAACAGGGCAGGGGCACAGTGCCACAGCCCTGTCCCCATGCACCCCTTAGTGAAGTTCTGCACCAAGCAACTCAAGCTTTTCCTCTTTTATTGAGGCTTGAACCAAAGCCACAGGTGACAGATGGGAGGAAAAGCTCAGTCTCCGGCGGTGGGATGAGACCGAGGCCCTGGCATGGAGCAGGGTCCCAGCCGGTGCCGGGGGCCAGGTGCTGTGGAGCTGCTGCTCCCTGGGCAGGGGGGGAGTGGGGCTGGGTGCAGCAGCTGGCCCGAGGAATGTCTGGTCCCTTACTGCACACCCTCCATCATCTTCAGGAACTCTGCAAGAGAAGGGCAGCCTCAGCCCACAGCCCTGCCCCGGTGCACAGCACAGGCACCCAGCCAGGGCTGCTGCTCACCATCAAAGTCGATGCGGCCATCGTTGTTCTTGTCTGAGTCCTTCATCATGTCCTCTATGTCCTCATCGGTGACGGGCTCCCCGGTGGCCCTCAGGATCTCACCCAGCTCCTCAATGTCAATGAACCCATCCGCATTCCTGAAGGAGGGTGAGTGTGAGATGTGACCTTGCTCACCCCTGTAGGCAGGACCGGCCACTTCACCCCTCCACTCACCGGTCGAAGATACGGAAGCAGTTGGCCAACTCCTCCTCAGACTTGCCCTTGGCGTCCTCTTTCATCTGGCGCACCATCATCACCAAGAACTCCTCGAAGTCGATGGTACCGCTGCCTGTGGGGAGGAAGCCAAGCACAGGTCAGGCTGCCCACCCAGTGCTCAGTGCTCACCCCTGTCACCCACCACCGAGGGCTGCTCACCATCCTCATCCACCTCCTCAATGATGGCGTCCAACTCTTCTTTGGTGGGGTTCTGGCCCAGCATCCTCATCACCGTCCCCAACTCCTTGGTGCTGATGTCTCCACCGCCATCAGCATCAAACATGTCAAAGGCGGCTTTGAACTCTGTGGAAGAGGGAGGTCAGGGCCAGGCAGTGGGGCAGAGCCAGGCCGCACACCATAGCCGTGTCTGGCCCCTCTTCCCACCGCCCCCACGCTCACCCGCAATCATCTCCTCGCTGAGGAAGGCGCGGGCTTCTGCCTGCTGGTCCGTCTGTGAGACAAAGGAGAAGGGGTCATTGTGGCCACCCCATCAGGTCATCAGGCCAGAGCCCCCTTGCACAGCGTGGCCTGACAGCGCGGGGCTGTGGAGAGAGCCCTTGCCCTGCTGCAGGATGATGCTGTGCCAGCCGAGCCACAGCCCTCAGCAATCCCCACAGTTGCAGTGCCTCGTGGGTGTCCATGAGCACAGTGAGCTGCAGGGAGCTGCCTGCCCAGGTCCCCCACCATGTGGGGGGCTCCATGGTGTAGGGGCCATGGTCACTGTGTGCAGCCTCGGCATCCTAGGCACGCAGCGCTATTTTTGGAATCTCCTCAGCTCCCCTTGTAGGGATCACTGGAGCTGGAGCCGCGGCACCTGTCGGTCCCGATCGAGTTTCTCCTGGAGGCGCAGGCTGGCCGTGGAGCCGGCGGTGACACCGTGTCGTATGACCCAGCGCTCGGCTTTCAGCCACCCCCTGCCACTGCCACCTCTAGACAGCCCTGAGCTCCGGACAGGGCTGAGTCCCCAGGAACCCACACAACCTGGGCAGCCACTTGGTGTCCCCCAGGCATGTCCTTGGGGGGACCCTGCACCTCCCCAATGCCCTCCTGCCCTCACCGCCACGGTCAGCCCAGCCCTGGGGACTCTCTCCCCGCCGCCCTCCACAGAGGCACCTCCATAGCCCTGGAGCATGCGGTGCCTGATGCCTCCTGCCCGATCAAGTCTCATCCTGGCACACAGCACAAAGCACACAACACGCAGGGGCTCTTACCATTGTGGGAATTTACTGTGCTTCCCACCCCCAGAGAATCACCAGCTCCTGCAGCAGGAACTCCCAGAAGCACCGAGGTATCCCTGGCACCCCAATTTGTAGCGTCGCCTCTGTGGGCCGTACCCCAGCTGCTGCCCCTTGGCCCCCGCAGCCTATCAGCACCCTGGCAGCACCCAGCCCCGCTCACTGGCTACTGGCGCCTTTACCTAATTTAGCCAAAGCTTTATTGGCCAAGGGCTGGGATTAACGTGGTGCTGAGGCTGGGATGGAAATTCAAGCCCTCCAGGAGGGACACTGGAGCTGTGGCAGGAGGGCGGCTCTTCCCACCCCCATAGCACCTCCTGCCCGGGGCAACTCAGCAATGAGGGGGTTAAAAATAGCCCTGGAGCTCTCAGCATCACCCAGGCAAGGGGGTCAGGGTCCCCCCTGCACCCGGGGGGGGCACAGACCATCACCCACTGCCCCCAGACCTGCAGCCCTGCCTGGGACAGGCTCCCAGTCTGAACCTGGGCTTCCTTGGAGCAGCATCCCTCCCCTGCACCCCCATTTTCTGCTCTGGGGGACCAAGGCAGAGCAATGCTGCAACTCCCTGTCCCAGGTGAGGAAGGGGTCCCCAGTGAGACCTGGGGCACAATGTCCCTGGAGGATTTCGGAAAATAAGCCCTGTGGTTTGGGGTCCCCAGCGCCATTGGCACCTGGGTCCGGAAAAGGCTCTGTCTTTCCGTGCTTCAGGGGAGTGGGAATTACGCCCAGTGCCTCCTCGAAGGCTCTGCCCTCACACCTGCAGCCCGTGCCAGCCACCGCTGCCAGGGTCGGCTGGGGCTGGTGGCTCTGGGGACACACTAGCCAAGTAGCCCGTGTCCTGTGGTGCTCCGAGCCTCAGGGCTGCAGTGGGGTCAGGCAGGGGTCAGACAGATTCCTGTCCCATAAACTCCCGGTGACAGGGACACACAGGGGTTCTGTGGCTTGTGGTTTTGCTGGGAACCCCATTCCTTGGGTGAGATGTAGGTACTGCACAAGCCGAGCCCCCCGCGCATTCCACCTTGCCCAGGGGAGCGCAGGGGTCCTGGGTGCCGGAGCAGGGCGCAGCGGGCAAGCAGGGCAGAGTGATGGCAGCAGCTGGGCTGCTTCCTCGATATTAATAGACATTCCCAAGGAAGAGGTGAGGAGTGAGCAGGCGGACACTAAAAAAGGCCGGACGAGCACTGAGGGTGAAGCCTGACCGCAGGGCGCGTGGCGAGGCTGCCTGGGGCCAGGGTGGCGAGTGCCAGAGTGGCCGGGGGGACGTCCGACTGGGCAGCAGCCCAGGGGAATCGGGAGCCTGTGTCTAGAGTACCAGGATACACGGATGTTGGGGTACCAGGATGTCAGGATACTGGGATGCCAGGCTACTGGGGTACCAGGGTATGGGGTATCAAGACCCTGGGATCCCACAGTGCTGGGCACCTCAGTGCTGGCTCCTGTGGCCCCAGGGCGGGTACCAGGGGCTCTATCCGACCAGGACATCTCGGATAGGGGACAGCGGTAGCATTGGGTGCAGCAGCGGGCAGGGGCTGCGGGCAGCGCCGGGCTGAGCCCTGTCTCCGACCCGATCGTGCCAGGAGGTGCCAAAGTGGCCTATCCTGATCCCGATCGTGCCGGACTGTGCCGGGAGGAGCCGATCCCGACCGTGCCGGGCGGTGCCGCAGGAGCCGATCCCGATCCCGGTCGTGCCGGGCGGTGCCGGCTCCGCCACCCCGATCCGGGTTCCCGGCGGAGGCGGAGCCGCGCAGGGAGGATCCCGGGACGAGCCGTGGCGGAGCGGCCATCGCTCGGCACCGCCTGGCTCGGCCCGGCCCGGTCCGGGGCAGCGCGAACGGAGCGGGGCGGGGGCAGCAGCGGGGGGTGCCCCGGGGCCGGGCTGTCCCCGCGCGGGGCCGTGCCGCGGTGGGCAGCCCCCGGCCCCGCCGTGTCGGGGGGCCGGCCCGGACCCCCTGGCAGCGATGGCCGCCCGCATCCTGCACCGGCTGCGGCACGCGCTGGCCGGCGAGGGCGGCCGGGAGGAGCCGGCGGGAGGCGGCGGCGAGGCCGAGGACTGCCCGGAGAGCTCGGAGCTGGAGGACGACACCGAGGGGCTGTCGACGCGCCTCAGCGGCACCCTGAGCTTCACCAGCCACGAGGACGACGAGGAGGAGGAGGAGGAGGAGGACGGAGCTAGCGACGAGCTGGAGGAGCCGCCGCAGGCGCAGGGGGCGGCAGCAGGCGGGGAGGACGGAGGCGAGTGCTGGGGCGGTGAGCTGGGGGGACTGGGGTGACCCCGCTCCCCAGGGCAGCAGCACCCCGGGGCAGCCCGGAGGTGTCGGGGGGCTGGCGGAGCACTGTCCCCACGCTGGGCAATGACGCCCCTCTCCCGGCACAGAGTGGGGCTCCGCGGCGGAGCGCCCCGGCGGCAGCCTGCTGACCCGGCAGCTGCAGGAGCTGTGGCGGAGGTCGCGGGGCAGCCTGGCTCCGCAGCGGCTGCTCTTCGAGGTCACCAGCGCCAGCGTGGTCAGCGAGCGCTCCTCCAAGTACGTGGTGAGTGAGCCCGGCACGGCTGGGCGGGCACAGGGTGGGTGTGGGTTTGGATCTCCCCCGGGTCAGGGGTCCCAAGGGGCTGGCGCTTATTTCTCTCTCTTTCCCTGTGCTGCTTGGATGTTGCTGGCGGCTCAGATGAGCCTCAGGTAACTATCACTGGTGGTTGCTGTGGTTGTGGCAGCCCAGCCCACTCCCTCCTGCCCGGGCAAACCCCCCCAGCCCTTCTGTGGCCACTCACCCGGCTCTGCCGGCCCCAGGAGCAGCGTGCCCGAGGCAAGGGCTGACACCCAGCTCCCCCGCAGCTCTACACCATCTACCTGATCCGCACCGGCCAGTTTGACAAGGCCCCCGCCACCATCGCCCGGCGCTACTCGGACTTCGAGCAGCTGAACCGCCGCCTGCGCTGCCGCTTTGGCTGCGACATGGCCGGCGTTGCCTTCCCCAGGAAGAGGCTGCGCCGGAACTTCACCGCCGAGACCATCGCCAAGCGGAGCCGAGCCTTCGAGCAGTTCCTGTCCCACCTGCACTCCATCGACGAGATCCGCCGCTCCCCTGAGTTCCTCGAGTTCTTCTTCCTGCCGGACCTGCGGGCCGCGCAGCGCCTCACCTGCACCGGCATGTACCGCGAGGCCCTGGCCACCTGGGCCAATGCCTACCGGCTGCAGGACCGGCTGGGGGTCTGCAGCTCCGGCCGCTTCCTCCTGACGCTGGCCGGGCTGGCCGTGTGCCATCAGGAGCTGGACCAGCTCAGCGAGGCCCACGGCTGCTGTGAGCAGGCGCTGCAGCTGCTGGAGGCCCAGGGCAGCCACCCGCTGCTGGGGCCCTTCCTGCAGGCCCACGTCCACCTGGCCTGGAAGGTGGGCAAGGACAAGCGGCGCTCGGAGGCCCGGCTGCAGGACCTGCGGGAGGCTGGGCTGCCCCTGCAGCAGCAGCCCTCCCTCAAGGAGTGCCTGATCAAGGAGCCTCTGGAGTGAAGCAGCCCGTGCCTGCATGGGCAGGAGGGCAAGGGCTGCAGGGGGCTTGCACCCATGGCGACCAGGAGCAGGGCAATGCCATGAGTGGGGATGTGGCAGGGGGGCAGCGCCACATTCCCATGGCAGCACGGCCCGTGCCTGGAGCTGCCTCTTCAATGCACTTTCTCTGTGGTTAGTCTGTCCGGTGGGACCAGGGGCTCACAGGGGTTCACAGAGGCCCACCACCCACAGTGACACTGCTGGAGCCACTCCCCCTCTGTGGGGGATGCTGGAGTGGCTGGGACTTTAGCTGGGATGTACTGGCAGCGCACAAGGAACGGGAAGGCTTCTGGCAGGGTTTGGGGCTCTTGCCGGGAACTTCCCATAAAACTTATATAATAAAAAGGACTTTATTAAATAAAGTCTTGGCAGGAAGAAGAGCAAAGTGGCTGCTGTGTCTATTCCACCCCATGCCCCCAGGGCACCATCAGTGGGAGGCCTCAAGCCTCCACATGGAGGTGGGAGCTGCCTCATCCCATTTCCCTGGCTCCCAGCTGGGCCCAAGCCTGAGCCCAGCCCTGGGGAGGAGCCCAAGCGCAAGCAGAAGCAGCAACTGAGGCACTGGAGCATGAGTAGGGCAGGAGAAGCGAGAAAGGGAAGCAACATGTGCCACAGCAGCACATGTGGCACAGGTTCCCCTCCTGTGACCCAGCCTGCGCCGGGGGCAGAGCTGGCCCCCCCATTAACCCAAGCACAGTCACAGATCCAAGGGGACAAACTCCAGGGACAGAGTCCAGCTCTTCACCCAACGGCTTTATTTTAATGTGGGTGAAGGATGGCTGATGGCAGCGTGTGGTTACACACTGTGCAGCAGCCAGTTTGGTCACACTGATGCTCTGTGGGTCACCATCCATCGCAGACACCTCTGGCACTCGGACTCCCCACTGGGCTGGATCCAGCCTGGTCTCCTTCCTGCTGCTGTCCAGGTCCTGTCTTGATCCCAGAGTCCATCTCTTGGCATGCCTGAGCCCCAGCTTGTGGAGGCTCCTCAGCTACAGCTTGCTCTGGTTTTGTCTCTGTTCCACCCTGATGACTCCTTCTTGCGCGCAGGTGACAGCCAGGACCCCGTCCCTGCGCCACAGCCGTCCCTGCACCAGGCCCCGGCACCCGCCTGCAGAGAGGAGCTGTCAGAATGCAGCCACCACCCCCGGGATGGGTAAGGCAGGAGAAGTGAGAAGGGGAAGCAACGTGTGCCAGAGTAGCATCTTCCCCTGCCGTGTCCCAGCCTGCCGTAGGGATGGGCTGCCCTTGGCCTTGTGGGACACAGCAAGGACTCACCAGCCCAGGGGCTCTCACACTCGTAGAGCATCCAGTGGTCAGCTCGGAAGGGCGCGTGGAACCACATGGAATGGTCGAGGGACACCATGAACTTGATGTGGTACTGCCGGTGCGGGAGCAGGGCCGTGCCCAGGAAGGCGTAGTCGGAGATGTAGGCAGCCACACAGCAGTGCACCTTCATGTCCGTCTCCCCTGCGGAGCAACCAGCACTGCCCGTCCCGTGGGTGCCCATGGGACACATCTGGGGCACAGAGCCCCAGTGCCCCAGGGACAGCTGCTGGCCAAGCACAGTTGAGATTCTTCCAGACCAGCTCCCCCTGTCCCCCAGCACAGCTCAGGGCATCACCTCATGCTCCTCACCCACACCTGCATTTCAGCCTCAAAATGCCCAGGCTTCCCCACAGGCTGGGGCGCAGGCAGCCCTCAAATCACAGCCCTGGCAGCCCCCAAATCACAGCCCTCCCAGCCCATTCTGTTGTGACAGTGCTCCACAGTGTGAGGTGGAGCCTGAGCCCTCAGCTCAGGAGGCACTTGGACCACTCTGCCAGCAGGACCCACCTATGTAGCCTCGTGCTCGCACCCAGAAGAGCTGCTTTGGCTCCTGTGGCTCTGAGCTGAATATATCCGGTGGGTTCACGGGTTTAATATCAATCGGCACATCTTCGGCTTGGATCTTGTTGAGATGCTTCCTGTACCTCTCAGCCAGGTTAGGATTCCTGCAGCCCAGCATGGCGAAACAAGGTTAATGCCAGGCAGGCAGGGGCATGTCCTGCTGGCTCCAGCCCAGGGACCCAGAGGCACACAGAGACAGGAGGAGCATGGCTCCTGTCCTGCCCCTCTGCTCCCCTCCCAGGCATGTTTGGGAACTCTTCAGGCAGTCACCACAATCCTCCCCCACACCTCCCTCTGTCCCAGCTGCAAAGAGGGGCGTCCCCAACATGCCCCTTCTGCCCCACTCACTGCAGGAACTTCTGGATGAGCTCCTCCTGTGTCAGCAGCTCCTCGGGGGGTGGCACGGTGGGCATGGTGAACTGGTGCTGCACTGGGCTCGCCTGGGAGAGCTGGAAGGAGGCCTGGCAGGTGAAGATCGGCTTTCCGTGCTGGATGGCCTTCACGGAGCGAACGGAGAAGCTCTTCCCTGTACGAGTCCTCTCCACCTCGTACAGCACCGGCACCTTGGGGTCCCCTGGGAAAGCACAGGGACGTTCTGCCGCCGGGCAACGGAGGGGACCTGCCCTGCAGGGGCCGAGCCCGGCGGTGCCACCCGCACCCTCCCTGCCGGGATGGGGTCGGGATGGGGCGCCTGCTCACCCTGCGGGCTCCCCGAACCCCCCGGCAGCCCGGCCCGGCCCGGCCTCCCCCCGAGCCGCGGTTCCGCACCTGCCCGCACGAAGTAGCAGTGCAGCGAGTGCACCTGCTCGTCGCGGCTCACGGCGCGGGCGGCCGCCACCAGCGCCTGCCCCACGATCTGCCCGCCGAAGAGGCGCTGCGTGGCGGGCACCCAGTGGTGCCGGCCCCTGCGGGGAGAAGGCGGTGGCGGTGAGCGGCGGCGGCGGCAGGGTGCGGGCAGGCCGCCCCGGTCCCGCCGGCCCGGCGTCCCCCCGCGCAGCGCACCTGAAGAGATCAAGCTCCAGGCGCTCCAGGTTCAGCACGCTGGTGATCAGCACGCTGCGCAGGTCCCCAGGAGGCGGCGGTGGCCGCCCCGGCCCCGCGCCGGCCCCGCCGGTGCCGCCCGGAGCCTCCATCCCCCCCGCGACCGGCGGCCCTGACAGCTGACACTTCCGCCCATGACTCACCGCCCGCCCACGGGGAGCGCACCGCCAGATGATTGGATAGTAGAGCTGTCAGTCACCTGGGCAGTGGCACGGTTGTCTGTGCTGGTTGGCTTGCCTCCTGTCAATCTGCAGAGAACGGCTCTGATTGGTCAGGATCAGGGCGTGGGCGGTGCCCCGGGGTTTAACGGCGGTCCCGGGGGTCGCGCCGGGGAACTGAGCGCCCGTTCCCGCAGCTTCCAGGACTTCGGGGAGCGCTGCCGGGCCCGCAAGCCGGAGGATGTGCGCTGGGTGAGCCAGGACTGCCGGAGATGCACCTGCTACTGCCACCGCCGCTCCCAGCTGCCCTGCCGGCACATCCTGGCCGTGCTGCCGGAGCACGGGGGGCGTGCGGAGAGAGCCGTGCTGTGCAGGCGCTTGGCAGCGGCGATACCGGCACCCCTCATCCCCCCAGGGGCAGCTCCCCAGGCCATGCTGGGGGCTCGGCGGGCAGCAGGGAGGAGGGAGTGCAGTCGCTCAGCCTCGTGCTGACCAGCCTGCTGCAGAGCAACGGGGAGCAGCTGAAGGAGCGCAGCTCCGCGCTGGCGGCCACCCGGGCCACCTGGGCTCGGTCACCGGAGCAGGCAGCCGGGCAGGAGCCGGTGCCAGAGGGCCGGACACACCGAGGAGCGGTGCGCTCCCGGTGCGATGCGCGGCGACCTCTCCAGGCGGCGCCCGAGCGCTCCGGTCCCGCCGCGGCGGGAGGAGTCGAGCCCTACGGCGGCGATGATGCTCCTGGCGGAGCGGGACACGGACCGGGACAGGGACTGGTGATGGCGTAGCCCTGTTCCACCTCTGCAAGTGGCTGCAGCAGCTGGCCCTGGAGCACCACACCGAGCGCCTGGCCCCGACGGCGGCGGGAGCTGTTCGCCTTCCCGAGGGACCTCATCGCTCCGGACTTGCTGCCTCAGCTCCTCCTTCACTGGCTGCTCGATGACGGGATCTGGGCTGCGCACAGGGAGGGCAGCTGAGGGGAGAGCAGCGGCTACTTCGTGGAGATGGAGGTTGTCATCCAGGGGCTAAGCCAGGTTTTCAGTAGTGGGTTCCCTCTGGAGAGCTGCGTCACCACCTTGGCCCAGCACTATGAAAAGTGTGATTGTAAGAGCCCTCCTGATGCTGTGACGTGCTCTGCTCCCCATCCTGATGACTGTGCTGTTCAGGAGCTCCCCAAAGCTTGCCCCTTGCCCTCTCTGGTGTGCCAGGGTAACACATCCCAGAGCTCCAGCCAGGCTTCCTCTACTGTGGCAGCAGCTCAGCAGCAGCTCTTGTCAGCCTCTCTTGCAGCCACCAGGAGTCCTGTGATTGTTCTCCAGAGTCTACCAGCAGTTCCCCAGCTCTTTGAGGCTCTCCAGTGTCAGCCTGAAATCTCCCAGTCTCTCCTCCAGGGCGAACCCACAACCCCTCACTCCCTGTTATATCCTTCATCTCCTCCAGTAAAACTGAGGGCCACAGAGGCCCCAGAGGATGACAGCAGGGAGGAGATTAACCAAAGAACTGAAGAAGGCATCAAACAGTCTCTGAGTGTTGAAGAGAACTGGGCCAAGGATGGAACCCTGCAGAACTAGTGACCAGATAACAATCTGTTGTCAGTCACTACAACTGTTTGTGCCTCACCTGTGAACAAGTTGCTCACTATCCCATAATACAGTTATCCAGCTGTGGGCTGGACATTTTGTCCAGAAGTATCCTGTGAGAGACAGTATCAAAAGCTTTGCTGAAGTCCAAAAAGACTATATGTACTGGCTTTCCTAGGTGAACTAGGTGAGTTACCCTGTTGTTGAAGGGAATCAGGTTCAACAAGCAGGACTTCCCCCTCCTGAAGCCATGCTGGCTGTGGCCAATGTCAACAACAGTGTCAAAAACACCAGGTGTTTTTTAAGACCTCCCAAAATAATCTTTTCTATGATTTTACCAGGTACTGAAGTGAGGCTGACAGGCCTGTAGCTTCTGGGGTCCTCCTTTTTGCCCTTCTTAAAAATCAGGATAATGTTTGCCAGCTTCCAGTCAGCTGAGACCTCTCCAGATTTCCAGGACTGCTCAAAAATCATCGAGAGAGGCTTTGCAATGACATCAGCTAGTTCTTTGAGGATTCTCAGATGAATCCCATCTGGCCCCATAATAACATGTGACAAAATTATTTCATCTGTGGCCAGCGCCCACAGGTCCTTGCACCATCCAGCTGCGGGGGTTGTGCAACAGAGCCAATAAATCAGCCTTGTGCTGTTTGGGAGCTGCCTCTGTCCCTGCGCCAGCTGCAGATGCCCCTCCCTGCCCAGGGGATGGAGTGCTGGGGGTCAGGCAGGGCTTTGGGCAGTGCTGCTTGGTGGTCTTGTGCCACCAGAGTGCCCCAGGTGGCGGGAGGTGGCAGCTCCTGAGGGGGACAGCCCCACTGCGCTGCAGCCCCACTTCACAGAAGGGGAGTGGTTTATCTGGTTTCAGCAGCTGCTCTCAATTTCTCAAGAAAGAGGAACCCACCCTCTTGTGCACGGGTCACTGCCGGGCAGATTACGCCGGGGGGTAGGTGGGGAGCAAAGGCTTCACGCACGGGTGGGGGAGGGAAAACAGCTTGGAGAGCAAAGGCCTGGCCCACGGGTGCTGCTCTGGGGTGGGTGAGCTCCCCGGACCTCTTACAGCCGGGGCAGCTCCAGCAGCTCCCAGCCCGTTGGTGGGACATGGCAGGGAATGTCACAGACCTCACTCCTGTTGCTATGGTTCGGCCACCATCCATGTTTTCCCCTATCAGCGCTCCCTTCATTAACACTTTGGTGTTGATGCAGTCGGCCGTCACTGCGGGCTGGGGATTTCCTTTGAGCCAGAGCTTTGTAACATGATCTGATACTATCGAGTCTCTGACTAAATATAGCATCATGTTTCCTAAAACACCTTTCTTGTAAGCTTGGAGCTGCTCAAAGCCCCCCTTGGCCGTGTTGTGGAAGAGGCCTGGAAGGCTCTGCCAGCCCCCTCACCGTCTCTCTGGCACCTGTGGGTACCCCTCTGGTTTTTGGAGGGCTCTTCCCCACCCTGCCTGTTGCTCTACACAACTCCTACCTGCCCTGCCTCCCCTCTCCAGCCCAGCACGGGCGCTGCTGGATCCTGGCTGCCATCCCCACCAGCCAGGGGATGAAGGGTTTGGCTGAGGGCACAGAGCCGAGGAGTGCTGGGCTCCCCTCCCCGGGCAGCGAGGCGGGATGGCTGGGCCCTGCACAGGGTCACCGTGTCTGGCTCTGTGGCCACAGGCACGTGCCCAAGCAAGGGCTGCTGCCAGCGCTGCTCTCTGGGTGCTCCGACGTCCGCCCCCGTCCCCCTCCCAGCTGAGCACACAGGAAATAACTCATCGCTCTCCGTGTAAACATATTTCCCAAGAGTGAAACTGCCCGGCCAGGACAAAGCGTCTGGCTGTAATTTACCTCCACGTGAGTGCCCTCCCACGCTCCACCCACGCCAGCACTCACTCTGATCCACCCAGGCGATCCCAGCATCATTCCTGAGCCCCACAGGGCTGTGTGTGGCCCGTGTTCCTTTCCTTGCTGCCGGGGGAACTGCTCCCACGAGAGGCTGCTGAACCATGGGAGGTCTCAGCCCCCCTGAGCCTCCTTTGACAGACTCTTGTCTGGAAGTGCTTTATTGCTCTCTCTGAACCACATCAGCTCCCTGCTCACGCTCTGGCCCTGCAGCACCGTCCCTGTGTGGAAAATCCCACCACCACGCTGCCTGTTCTCAGGTTGGCCCTTTGGCAGCACATACCGGGGTGAGGGGGCAACAAGGGGCACGGATCCTACCAGGCAACCAGCACTGGGATGCTGTTGGCAGTGGGGGCAGCCCAGCAGTGCCCTCAACACCTCACTCATGTTGGCAGAAGTTCTTGAGCAGTGGGGGCAGGTCCAGGCCCTCAATGGCCAGGCGGTGCACGATGTGTTTCTGGATGACCACCCGGCACAGCGTCTGCAGGGAGGGAACTGGAAGAGAACGGAGAGAGAAACTGAGCTGGGCGAGTCAGTGGTGAGGCTGAGCACAGAGGGGTGTAGGAGCTGGCCTGGGGCTCCTCAGAGGCACTGGGGTTAAGGGCAGTGGTAGGGTGACTTTGTTTTGCAGCATCATCCTGCCCCAGGCTCGAGCCGGCTGTGCAGGACCTGGTGCCAGGCTGCTGCCCCAGGGCTGGGAGCTTAAGGGCCCCAGACAGCAAAGCTCTATCCATTAATAGGAGGAAGGTTGGGAAACAGTTATGCGCCCAAGCTCTGCATGACCGGGGCTTGTTTGCATTTCTTTCTCTGGCGGCTCTTGAGCGGCTCCCCCAGGGTCTCACATGCCCACACTGGGCTTCCCTTACATCCCACTCCCTTGGTCTGCTTCCACTGGCACCAGCACCAGGCTGGTGAGTGGGTACCCACCGGCCAGGGCTGCGCTGCCTGCACAGACAGTGCCCACCGTGCTGTTGGGACAGACCACCATCAGCCATTCTCCCTGGGTGCCTGCCCAGGCTCTGCCTGGCTCTGGTCCTGTGACACAACACCCTGTGGGATTCCTCCTCCCAGAGCCTCAGGTGGCTCCGCAGCACAGGTGCTGTCCACTGTGGCCAACACTCCCCTCAGGTGTTAAAACCATGGAGAATCCCAGCCTTGGGACAGAAGCAGCTGCCCTTGGCACCAGTGAGGGAAGCAGTGGCTCCCTGTGGAGGGAGCTGGTACCCTGGTGCTTGCTCTCCTTCTTGCTCAGTCTTGCCTGATCCTCAGCATCTGCTGATTCTTCCAGCGCTAATTAGCCCTCGTTAGCCTGGCCCCTCCCATCCAGCCAAGGGACACAGGATAATGCCCGGGCTGTGCTGGCATCATGGGATGTCTGCCCAGGGAAGGCTGTGTCCTGAGCACGTGGCAGGTGCGGGGGTGCAGCGTGCCATACAGGGGTGGGCGGCAGGTGTAGGTGGGTGTTTTGGTGACGGGCAGGACGTCGGTTGGCTCCGGCTGCCGCGTGGTGTGGGTGAGGCTGGGCATAGCAAAGCCTCACAGCCCTGGGTCAGCCCCAAACACCCACCCCCGTCACCCGGCTCAGGAAGGCTGGCCAGCGGGCCTGCTGCAGGGGAGGGTCTCCCCCTGGCCCCAGCAGAGCTCCCATGGCAGAGATTTCAGCAGACACTGCCCATCAGCGGCACTGTGAGTCTACAGGACCCACGGGCTCTCCTGTGCCCTGTATCCCATGTCCCTCTGCCCAGAGTCACGCTCTGACATTCCCACTGCTGGGGACCATGGGGTGACCCTGCCAGAGTCCCCCTGCCCCCGGCCCACGCTGCACGTGCTGCAGGGACGGGGGCAGGTACCTACAGCCATAATCCACTGGGATAACCCGGACGCTCTTGGTGGAGGCGAAGACATCAACGACGGCGTAGAGCGGGCGGGCGGTGGGCAGGCCCCTGGCGCTCGGGCCCATGTCCTCGCCGTTGATGACAATGTGCATGTCGGCGGTGCCGTCGGGCTGCGGCGCGTACAGCACCCCGATGCGGCTGCGCCGGGCGGTCGCGGGCAGCACGTTCGTCTTGTACAGGTCGTCTAGGATGTGGCTGTAGCGGCCGGGCCGGCTGCGCCCCACCAGCGTGTCGCGGGGGATCCGCACCCGCTCGATCAGCAGGAAGGGCTCCCAGGGTGAGCTCCGTGCCCGCACCTCCTCCCCGTCCACCGCCACGCGGTTGTGGCTCCGGGTGATGGCGAACACCCAAGTGTCCCCCATATTGACCAGGTCTGGCAGTGAGTACTCAGGCACCACCTCCAGGCTCTGGGGGTCGTGGGCTGTCAGCCCCACGCGCAGGTGCCCGCACCAGCCCAGCTCCTTCTCCTCGATCTCCACCAGGAAGATCTGCCCGGGCGCCAGGGGCTCCTGGCTGAAGCAGAGCCCATTGGCAAAGCTCTCCACCCGTGTGGCCAGTGTGCGCGAGGTGTCCAGGCGGATGTTGGTGCCGTGGACGTGGTGGAAGCGCGCGGCGAGCCGGCACCGGGCAGCCATCGCCGCCGAGGCTATTTTTAGCTGTCCCTGTCACAGCTGCTGTGAGGTGGTGACAGCCTGTCCGGGAGGGACAACCAGAGGGCTCAGAGGGATCCTAGTGCTGCAGGGGAGGCAGTGGGGGGACCTTGCTGCTGCTGGGGCACAACTGGGCTCAATCCAGACACACGGAGACTTCGCACAGTGCCTGCCTGGTGCTGCCTGTACATGGAGATGACTGGCTGTGCCCATGATGCCTGGCAGGGACTGGTGGTGCTGGCTGTACATGGCTGTACCCAGTGACGCCTGGCAGTGCCTGGTGGTGCCCAGCTCTACCCAGTAATCTCTGGTGGTGCCCAGCGGTACCAGCTATACCCAGCAGTGCTCAGTGGTGCTGCCTGAACACGGGGATGCCTGGCAGTGCCTGGTGATGCCTGGCTGCACCCAGCAGTGCTGGGTGGCGCCCAGCTGTGCCCGGTGGTACCCAGCGGTACCGGCCATACCCAGCAGTGCCCGGTACCCAGCAGTACTGGGTGACACCCGGCTGTGACCGGTGGTGCCCGACTGTGTCTACCCCACCGCCGGCTGCTCCCGCTGTAGTGCGGGAGTTCCACCGCTCCCCCCTCAATCCCCCGCTGTCCCCCGGTATGTCCCGGTCCCGATCCCGGTCCCGGTCCCGCTCCCGGTCCCACGTGCGCGGGCGGGGGCGGGGCCGGGCCGGCCGCCCCCCGGGGCGCTGATTGGCCGCTGCCGGGCCCCGCCCCGCTCACGTGAGCGGCGCAGGTCATATGGGCGCGTGTCATGTGCCCACCGGGAGCGGAACCTGCGCCGGGAGCGGCCGCGGTCAGCGGGCTCGGGGGGAGCGGGGACGGGGCAGCGGGGACGGGGCCCCGGTACCGGGGGAGCGGGCCGGCCACGGGGGGCAGCCCCGCACGGGGGTCGGTCCTGGGGCAGCCGTGCCGGGGCGCTCGCGGGGCGCGGCCGTTCGCGGCCGGCAGCGCCCTGACCGTGCCCTCCCGCCCGCCGCAGATGGGGCCGCTGCTGCTGTCGTCGTCGCTGATGCTGCTGCTGCTGGGGCTGGGCCGGGCCGCCCCGCCGGGGCACGAGGTGACGTACCTGCCCGGGCTGCATAAGCAGCCCTCCTTCCGCCACTTCTCTGGCTACCTGTGCGCCGGACCGGGCAAGCACCTGCACTACTGGTACGTGGGGCTGAGCCTGGCGCTGGGGGGGCATCGGCTGCCACCGGGCACTGACGGCTGCGCGTCCGCAGGTTCGTGGAGGCCCAGAGCAACCCCCAGGGCAGCCCCCTGGTGCTGTGGCTGAACGGGGGTCCCGGCTGCAGTTCCATGGAAGGCTTCCTCAAGGAGCATGGCCCCTTCCTGGTTAGTAATCACTGCCGTCCTGTGGCTGGGGAGTGCAAGGAATGACCGGCTGCGTGGTATGAGCCATCATGCTGTCCCCAGCCCAGCTCAGCCCATCGGTCACCGCCTTCTGCTTCCCCAGATCCAGCCCGATGGGGTCACGCTGAAGTACAACGAGTACGCCTGGAACAAGGTACGGGCGCAGGCAGTACCGCCCTCCGTGGCTGCCGGATGGGGTGGCCCTGAGCCAGTTCCTCCTGCCCTCTCCACGGAGCCAAACCTCCTGCCGCCCCCCCCGCCCAACACACCCTCTTCTCCAGTCTGCTGAGCAGCACAGGAATGTGGCCACCCCAGCACAGCCCTGGGGCGGGCCAGACCCGTGGGTGCTGTCGTGGGCGAGGCCAGCGGCGCCTCGGTGAGCCAGAGGAGGGTGTCCCCTGATCGCCGGCTCCTCTGCTGTCCTCGCAGATTGCCAACATCCTCTACCTGGAGTCTCCCGCTGGCGTCGGCTTCTCGTACTCCGATGACAAGAAGTACGGCACAAATGACACAGAGGCGAGTGACCAGCGTGCTGGGAAGGCCCTGACCCCATCTGCCCCCTGGCTGGGGTCCAGCCTCACCACCTGACCCTGCCTCCTCCTCCTCGCAGGTTGCTCACAACAACTACCTGGCGCTGAAGGATTTCCTCCGCCTGTTCCCTGAGTACTCCAAGAATGATCTCTTCCTCACAGGGGAGAGCTATGGGGGGGTCTACATCCCCACACTGGCAGAGTGGGTGATGCAGGACCCCAGTCTCAATTTGAAGGTGGGTGCTGGGCTCTGCTGGGGAGCAGAGGGCTCGGCACAGCCTCGCTGGGGCCCTTGAGCCAGCGCCAGGGTGGGGACTGGCTGTGCATTCAGCGTGCAGGGCTCCCTCCAGGACATAGGGCGGGCCTGGCCCTGCGGCCTTTCATCTCCTCCTGGGGTGCTGGCAGCGGCTGCCGGTGGACGTGTCCATCCCTCTGCCGGGGAAGCGTCCTCAGGCACCCTCGACCCTCCCTGTTCCCTCTGCAGAGTAAACAGTGCCACATCTGCTTCCTGCCTGGGGCCGCTGTGCTGCAGCCGCCCCGCGGGGAGCTGGAACACAACAGGGTTGTTTTCTTCTTGCCCCGCAGGGAATCGCTGTGGGAAACGGCCTCTCATCTTATGAGATCAATGACAACTCCCTGGTTTACTTTGCCTATTACCACGGGCTGCTGGGGACCGAGTAAGAGCAGGGGGAGTGCTCGGTGTGCCATCCCTGTGCGAGCAGGAGCGGGGCATGGTCAGGGCTCGGGCTGGTGGTGTTGCTGCCTGGGCAGTGCGGTCCAAGCCCTGGTCTCTCCCCACAGGCTGTGGAAGGACCTCCAGGCCTTCTGCTGCTCTGAGGGGAAGTGCAACTTCCATGACAACTCCAACCTGAACTGCACGCTCAAGGTGAGGGGCGGCGGAGCCCCCTACACGTGCCCAGCATCAGTGTCTGTGAGCAGCACCCACCTGGCTCTGGGTGGGCCCACGATCCCAAGAGGGTCTTGCTAAGTCCCAAACCCTTCTTGTGGCTCCTTGCAGATGGGGGAGATGATTCAGATTGTAGAAGAGTCTGGCCTCAACATCTACAACCTCTATGCCCCGTGTGATGGAGGCGTCCCTGGGAGCATGAGGTGAGAGCGGCCCCAGGGAAAATGGGTCTCCAGGCACCGTCTCACTTTAGTCCCACTGGAAGAAGGACGTGGTGGGCTGGGCAGGGGGTCCTTCTGGGACAGGTGGAGAGTGTCTGGCTTCTGCCGAGGACTCCCTCAAGGAGGGCCCTGAGCCCTCGTTTCCCCAGGGCTTTCAGCCTGTCCTCGTGCTCATCCTGGCTACAGGTACGAGGGTGATTATCTCATCACACATGACCTGGGCAACTCCTTCATCCGGATGCCACTGAGGTTCTCCTGGCGGCAGGTGAGCCGAGGTGCCCGTGCTGCCGGGCTGAGAGCAGCCTGTGCCTGCTCAGTGGTGCTGCTGTGACCATGACTCTCCTGCCTCTCCCAGAACCTGTTCCGAATGCCAGTCGCCCGGAAGAAGGTCCGTATGGACCCGCCCTGCACCAACTCCACAGCCCCCAGCATGTATCTGAACTCCCCGGAGGTGCGGAAGGCTCTGCATATCTCCCCCGAGGCGCCGGAGTGGGAGGTGTGCAGGTGAGAGAGCTGTGGGCGGGCAGGGAGCACCCCGAGCAGGAGCAGCTGCATGATGCCGACACTTCCTCCGCAGCTTCGACGTGAACCGCAACTACAAGCGCCTGTACATGCAGATGAACGAGCAGTACCTGAAGCTGCTCGGGACCACGGTGCGTGCGGGGGAGCCCATGGGCCCTGGGAGTGGCTCTGCCAGCCCAGCCTCCTGCCAGGCTGGGGTTGGTGTCCTGGCTGAGGGCTCACCCCCTCTGTCTGCTCTGCAGAAATACCGGATCCTGGTGTACAACGGGGACGTGGACATGGCCTGCAACTTCCTCGGGGATGAGTGGTTTGTGGACTCCCTGTGCCAGAAGGTAAATGGGCTGGGCACGGCCCAGGCCAGGCCAGGCCCTGGCTCCAGGCTGTGTGCTGGGGCTGGCTGTGGTGGGAGGGAGTGTGGGCAGGGCCAGCCCCTGGCACTGAGGGCGCTGCCATCGCTTCCAGGTGCAGGTGGCTCGACGGCCCTGGCTCTACACTGAAAATGGTGAGAACCAGATTGGGGGCTTTGTGAAGGAATTCACCAACATCGCCTTCCTCACTGTCAAGGTAGGGCTGAGGACTCTGGGAGGCAGGGACGGGGCTGCGGGTGGGTGTGCTGGCCACCAAGGCTGTGGTCAGGGTGGGGTGGTGCTGGCTAGGCTGTGGCAGCACCACAGCCATGCTGACCACTGCTGCCCTTTTCCTGCAGGGAGCTGGCCACATGGTGCCCACGGACCGGCCGCTCGCTGCCTTCACCATGTTCTGCCGCTTCATTAAGAACCAGCCTTACTAGGAGCTACGGGGACTGCCCTCACCACCCCTCTGCCCTCACTGCCGGCACCTCGCACAGCCCAGTCCTCGCTGCTGCTCGGCTACACCACAGACCTGTCACACCTGCAGCCTTCCTCCCAGCCAGACAGGGCTGCCTGCTGTGGGTGGGGGACATGGGATTGAGTCCTGAGGGCTCTGTCCTTGATGGGAGAGGAGTCGTGTACCTGCTGCAGCCGCCGCCTCGCTTGTGGCTTCCTGTCTTGCCTCCTCCTTGTCTGTGGCAGCAGCTGCTACCCTCGCAGGCAAGAAGCAGTCCTGGCACTTCCCCTTGGCCCTGCACACCTGGGGCTTGGGCAGGCTTTGAGGAGCAGCAGCAGTGGCCCTGCTCCTTCCACCCTGCTCCCACCTCTGCTCCCACTGAAGGAGGCTTAACCACCACCACCATGATGATCCCACTGCCAGGGCACACAATGCAGGAACTTGCAATAAACTCTCTGACCAAGGTGGTTCTGCTCCTCCTCACACCCCTCTGCCAGCCCCTGCTTTGCTTTCCTCTGCTGAGGAGCACCAGGGAGTGCCAATGCCCTGTGCCAGAGGGCTCTGGGCGTTGCCCCCTCTGCAGGGTCCCTGCAGCCTGGAAACAAGTGACCTGCCTGAGCAGCAGCAGTGCAGTCACTCAGCCCTCTGGCACTACCCTCAGCTCCGTTTGCTCCCAAGGACCGGAGCTGGGCAGCATTGTTGGCTGCCTCCTTCCCGTCTCCATGCCATGTGCCCCGCGTGGGCACATCCTCCAGACAACAGGGCCATGATTTTGGAGGCGGGTGGTTTATTAGTGTAATGAGAATGGGTGCAGCAGGGTTTCCCAGAGCATCCCTCTCCACCTTGCTGCACCTCAGCAGGGCATGGGCACCCTGAGGATGTGCCAGTGGTACCAGGGAAGCTGCTTCCTACCTACAGTCTACGGGTCCAGCCCGGGATCTGCCCTTGGTCCAGGGAGAAGAGCTACAGTGAGCTGGGGTCCAGGCTGGGCTCTGTGGGCTCTGTGGGCTCTGCGGGCTGGGAGCTGGGATAGGCAGCGGTGGTGGGCACAGGGCGGTATTTCTCAATCACCTCCCGCAGCCCCTTGGAGAAGTGGAGATCAGCTCCCACTGTGAGGAATCCCTGCGGGGGGAAGAGGGTCAGTGTGAAGATGGAGGTGATGGTGCCTTGCACAGCAGGGTGTGGGGGTCTGGGCTGTCTCATCCCACCACGTACCGCGTGGTTGGTGACCACCTCCCTGGTGAAGTCCATGCCTTCGGGCAGGGGAATCTGCACCCCCTTCTTTGTCCTCTCTGCAGGGAGGGAAAGACAAGGTGAGTGAGACTGAGCCCTGCTGAGCCCCTGCCCAACCCAAGCTGCACAGGAGCAGTGGTGCCTACCGTTAATGATGGGCATGATGGTCAGCTGCAGGAGGGTCTTCAGCGGGGCCTGCAGGGAGAACAGCTGTGGGAGAAGAGCTGGGGTCAGTGCAGAGGCAGAGCTGTCAGCCAGGGTGGGGAGGACTGCAAGTGGGAGTCCTGGGTGGGCAGCACCTCCCCAGCCCACCCTACACTGTGGCTGGGTGGAAGGGTCCCCAGGCCATCACCATGCGCTCACCGCCAGCGACTCCAGCGCTGACTGCTTGGAGTAGATGCGAAACCTAGAGAGGAGGAAGCAGCCGTGAGTGGGGTGCGGACAGGACCGTCCCCGTGCCCCCACGGGACCCCAAATGTACCGTCGCAGGTCCAGCTGCACACGCAGTGCCTTCCCTTGCAGAAACACCTTGGCACTCAGCTTGGTTTCCTGGGGAGAAAGAGCACTGACTCGCAGCAGGCAGAGGGACAGCCAGGCCAGGCCAGCAGCTCCTCTCACCCCACTGGCCCAGTGTCCCTCTGCACTGGGACACCGGTGCCTTCCCACACAGGATGGCAGATGTTCCTCCTGTGTGCAGCACAGTGGCCTCACAAAGAGCCCTGGCCTCCCCCTCACCATGGCCATGCTGGAGAGCTGGACGGGCGGGCGGTCCGGGGGCACCAGTGAGATGTTCAGGAAGGCAGAGACAGAGACGGAGGTGCCCGAGGGTTTGATGATGCAGCGGGGGGGAGCCGAGACCTGCAGCACCAGCTGCAGCGGAGCATCCACGGAGGGGCTCTGGGGAAGGCAGGTGAGCTGGAGGCAGGGAGCAGGGCAGGGCTGTGCTCTGCCCCCAGGCTCTCCCGTGCCTCCCACCCCATCCGGGGGCTCCTCACCAGCATGAAGATGGTCCCGAAGAAGGTGGCTCTCAGCAAAACCTCCAGGTCCTTGGGCACCTGTGAGGAGAACAGACCACCATGGGGGAAGCGAGGCGCTGCTGTGGGTCCCAGCAGAGCCGTTCCCTAAACTGCACCTCTTCTGCTCCATGGCACAGCCCAGCCCTCCCTCCTGCCCATGCATGGCCAAGTGTCCGGCGCTCCTTACCTTCTCCCCCCGGAGCTCGATGTTCAGCACTCCCGCCTGGAAGTACGCGAGCATGGCCGAGTCGAAGAAGTACTCGGAGAAGGCCACGTAGACCATGCGTTCAGTCTCCTTGATCACCGGCTCCACTGCGTGGTTCTCCAGCTCCTGGTCTTCTCTCACCCGCGGGAAGAACATGCCCTGGGCCAAGAGCAGGAGAGGTTGCCACAGCCATGGGGCAGCACACCCTGCTTGCTCCGCGAAGCCCAGCGTGCCCAGCCCATTCCCACAGGGATGGGAAAGATCAGCAGGGCAGGACCCAGTGTTCACCTTGAAGTCGAGGTCAAGGTTGTCATTGGAGATGGATGGATCCCGCAGCAGGGAGTAGTCAATCCCGATATGCTCATCCACATAGCTCCTCACTGCCAGGGAAGATGTGTTGGCGTGACCAAGCCTAGAGCTGCCCAGCAGCCTGATGCCCAACCCTGCCTGCCCCGAGGTGAGCAGGATCCAGTCCCTGTCCCAGGGCAACACTCACCAGGCACCGTGTCCAGCAAGGAGTTCAGCAGCACCAGGCTGGCGTGCTCCAGGGACGGGCAGATCTGCAAAGCAAGGAGCTGGGCTGAGGGGAATCGCTCCCAGGACTGGATGAAAAGCTGCACAGGTAGGGCACGGCCTGGCCCCCCAGGCTCCATCACCTGTCTGCGCTCAGCCCTACCTGCTGGCTGAGGAGGTAACGCATCCCCGTGATGATGAAGGTGCTCAGGAACTCATAGACCTTCCTGCAGGACACGAGAGCAGCTCTGCACCGCCTGCCCTCCCTGCGGCTCCATCCCCATTCCAGAACACAGCTGGGCTGGGGAAGCACCCCAGGAAGGAGGTCAGGGAGCCGGGCACAGGCTGAGGGGTCGGGTGTACCTGAGTGTGCCGGAGAAGCCAGCGTGCATCCTGGCAATAGAGGCATTGCAGGTGATGTTGGAGATCTTGGGGCGCCCAGCCTCGTCCTTGGCCAGCCGCAGCACCGTGTGGATGTGGACACCGTCCGCAGAGGCATTGATGGACCCAATGTCGTAGCTGAAAACCAGGGAAGCGGATGAGAGGAGCACAAAGCTCCTGCCAACTGCAGGGCAGCAAGGTGGCACCCAGCAGGCACAGCTATGGGGTGGGCTAGTGCACGGGCAGCAGGAGGGGAGGCAGCTCACAAGAACCAGTAGAGCAGCTGCCTGCGGAAGCGCAGGCTGATGGAAGCATTGTTGATGTTGAAGACGAGATGCTGCTGGGGCTGGAAGTTCAGGTCCGAAGACGCCAGATGCAGGTCCGTCACCCTGACTCTGCGGGGAGGGGATAGGGATGGTCAGACAGACAGATGGACCCAGGGAGTCGTGGGCACAGGCAGCACTCACTGGCTGATGTTGTAGTGGAACTGCCCCTCTTTCCCGTGCAGGTCTGAAATCGTGATGTTCTGCAGCTCCTGCTCCACGAAGCGCAGCCCCTCCTGCTTCACTGCAAGGCAGAGCGAGCCTGGGCTGAGACAGCCGGGCTGCGCTGCCCTCCCGGCAGCATCGCCCCTGCCAGCCCCCTGCTCCTCCCTGGCCACCCCACGCGTGGGCAGTGCAGGCAGAGCCCTACACAAGTGCAGACCCCAGGAGCCAGGTGTCCAACCTCCCTCTTTCCCAGGCCCCAGGATCACGGCCGGCCCCTTACCCAAGTCCAGCCCCTTGGAAGTTATCCGGATCTTGCAGCCAGGGGGGCTGTGCGAGGCTGTGACCAGCCAGGGCAGGAGGAGGAGGAGGAGGCAGCTGCCGGCAGCCATCTCGCACCTGGAGGCAGAGAGCAGGGTCAGCACGGGCTGGCCTGGCAGGGTGAGCGGGGGTCAGCACGGGCTGGCCCGCAGGGCACACAGGGCGCTCCCGGCCACCCTGGCAGGGAGGTGGCTGCTGCCCAACCTGCCTGGAGCAGGGGATGGCCACAAGGAACACCCCACAGTTCTGCTGTTCCCCCCGAAACCAAATGCTGCCCAGGTCCCCTTTGCCTGAACCCCTGGTCCAGGAGCCCACGAGGACACAGCCCCCTCCTCAGGGTGTAAGCCCCACTACTGGTCCTGCGGGGCCCGGGGGTTCCACATCCCCTAGGCATACCCACTCCAGCAGTCCCCCTGCCTTGAACACACCCCACTCCCCAAATCTCTCGGCCGGGCGCCAGCCCCGTGCGTGCTGCTGCAGCAGGGAGCCCCGCGGTCCTCACTGCCCACCCCCGAGATGTGCCGCCCGTCTCCAGGCTGGGCTGGGACGGGAGCTGGAGCCTGTCCATCCCACAGCAACAGGCACAGCTCCCTGCAAGGCTGTGGGATGGGACGGGGCTCCCCCACAGCATTCTCCACCAGTTCTGTGAAAGGGGGGGATGGGGGACCCCTCTCCCCGGGGCTGTGGGGTCGGACGGGGCTGCACCACAGCGTTTTCCCCAGATCTGTAAAGGGAGAGGATGTTGACCCCCCGTCCCCGGGGCCCAGAGCCACCGTCCTGCCCTGAGGCTGGAGGGTTCCCCCGCACAATGCCGGCTCAGTTCGGGTACTTACAGCGAGGATTTCTTCGGCTTCCCGGCGTGGGGAAGCTGAATCACGTGAAGGCAGGAGAGGGGAGAACACCACTAGCTCCAGGAGTTTCTTTTGAGCTGGCTGAGGTTCTCCTGCCTTTATATATCCCCCAGTTGCCACTCCTTGCTGGCCCACAGCTGGGAGGAGACAGCGGGACAGACGGACAGGGAGGATGCAGGTCCGTGTCCCGCCGAGCCCGGCTCGCTGCCAGCACCGGCAGGACAGCGGCTCGCTCGGTCGCTCGGCTCCAGGCTGGCCACGCAGCCTCCTTCCCCCCAAAAAACCACCGCTCCTCGCATATCCCGCACACGCAGCCACAGCCCTAGGCCTGCCCAGCACCCCCCTGCGAGGGGCACGCGTGGGGGTCGCCTGGAGGGTCTGTGGTTATAAAACCCGTGCCGGTGCTGAGGTCCCCCAGCTCCAGCACAGGTTCTGTGGCCCCAGACTGGGGGTGCTGCCGGAGTCTGGTTTGTGCACACGTGTGACATGAGCCTGAGCAGAGAAGCTGCTCACTGGGGCTGTGGACCCTCAGTGCTGCCCCCACAGCCACTGCCCAGAGTTCTGCGACCACCCGGGCAGCTCTGGCTCTGCAGGACGTGCCCCTGGCTGGCCTTGTCACTGTCCTGCTCCACCCCCTGTCACGGGGAGGATAGGCCTGTCCTCGGCGTGGGGCTTCTTCCCAAAAATCCTGCCTGGGCAAGCCACGCCGAGGGGCTGCCCCTGCCCTCACCACCCCCTGGGACACTTGAGCCGCCTCGCTCCGAGGACACTGTCCCTCCCCAGAGTCCCCTCTGCCCCCGGGGGTCGGTCTGAGCCGGCCCTTTGCGCCCCAGGCAGTTATTGGTGCTCTGGGCAGCAGAACCGGGCTGCAGGGAGCCCAGCGCAGCAGCCTCAGTGCTTACACAGCACTTATCCCCTCCAGAACTGCTGCACCAGCGTTATCTCATCAAACTGACCCCGGTGCTCCCGGGGCAGAGGGCAGGACTCCGGGAAGAGCGAGTGGGATGGGAAGATGGGAAACCCCTTGGAAAGCCTGGCAGCGGGGATACCCTCAAGGGAAAGTGCAGAAGAGGGACTGTGGCTGGGGGTGATGGCCCCGTGGCTGCTCCTGCCCGTCTCCACGGAGGCCGTGGGCCAGCACCAGCCATCAGCAGCACGGACACTCTGCAGGGTGGGTGCGCCGGGGGCTCAGCTCCCGCAGCCTCCCAGGGACACCCCGACAGCCGTGTCCCCCTCGCCCGTCCCGTGTCACCCTCCAGCACAAGCTGCACAGCAGCATCAGCCACGGGGCAAGGGAGCGACCCCGGCGAGCGCTGCACCGGGATCTGCGGGACGGGGAACGGCCACGGCAGCGGCGTGGGGAGGGACATGTGAGCGCCGCACTCGAGGGACCGCCAGGACCATGAGGGACCGCCGGGACCTTCAGGGCCCCGCAGCGGTGGCGGGGCCGGCCCGGGCCGAGGAGCGTCCGCTGTGCCCGGCGGGTGGCGGAAGCGCCGCGCCCGCAAATCAATGCGGCCCCCCCGGCCCGGCCGCGGCCCCGCCCCGGCGCCGCTGCGCTTCAAAGACCCTTTGGTGGCGACCGCCGCAGCCGCGCCCTGTGGGTGCCGGGAAGCACCCGCGGCGGGCGGGAGGGGCCGGTCGGGGCCGAGGGCCCCGGGACAGCCCAGACACGGCCCGAGCCCGGCCGCGCCCCCCGCGGGGCGGTGCCGCCACGAACATGGCGCCGGCCAGGCGGGGCGACCGCGCTCCCTCAGAGCGCATGCGCCGCGCGGCTCCCCCGAGCGCGGGCTCCGCTCCACGCATGCGCCCCGCGCCCGCGGCCCGCGGCCCCGGCGCAAGATGGCGGCGGCGGGGCGGGCGAGGCGGAGGTGGGGCGGCGGCGGCGGCGGACGCAGCGGTGCCCGGTGCCTGCAGCCCCCGGCCTCACGCCCAGGTAAGCGGCGCGACCGCGAGGCCGCGGCCCGCCGTGCAGGAGGAGGCGGCGGGGGACAGGTGGCGGCGGGCGGGCGGGCGGGCGAGCGGCGGAGGGGAGGCGGCGCAGGCCCGCGGCCGCCATCTTAGAGAGCGGCCGCCGCCGCCGCCGCGCTCCCGCCGCTCTCCCCCGCCGCGCCCCCGCCGCGCCTGCGCGCCCCGCGGCCCCTCCCCGCGGCGCCGTAACGGGCTCCTGTCTCCGCAGCCGCCCCCGCGGGCCAGGCGCGGGACGCCCCGCTATGAGGATGCGGCCCCGGCGCGCCAGCGGCGAGCACGGAGCGACGGCCACGCGTCCCGCCAGGCAGCCCGCCACTGTAAGTACCCGCCCGGCCGGCCGCCGCCCCGCTTAGGCCGCGCCCCCGGACCGCTCCCGGCCAGCCTGCAGAGTTGTCGCCGCCGCCGCCTCCGCTCCGCACTCGCTGGGTGCCCGTGGCCGCCCGCCGGTCCCGGCCCGCCGCGCCGAGGAGCTCCATGCCGTCTCCGCCGCCGGCAGGGCAGCCCCCGGGAGCTGCCCGGCAGCTTCCCCCGCGCAGACACGGTGCCCGGGTCCCCAGCGCCCCGGTCCCGCTCTCGGGAAGGGGATGGTACCGGCGGGGGAGGCGGTGGCCTGGCTCCCAGCCTCCTGGAGCAGCCGCGGTTCTGGGATGAGGGAGAAGCGGGGGTGTCCCGAGGGGCTGTCGCTGCTCTCCTTTGTCTGCATTTGCTGTTGTCTTGTACAAAATCCTACCTCAGTGAAATGGAAACAAATACCGGTCCTGTTTGCTGTATTTCTCTACTCTGTGTCTCCTTCCCCCTCGCTGTGGTCTCTGGTTGTGCTGCTGCTCTAGGTTGTAAGCTCTCTGGGCAGGGACAGCGTTGTACCGTGTCTGTGAAGCACTGTATGCATTGCCATGGTGTATAAAAACATTCCGTAATCACCACAAAATGCTTCCTCTGGATCCCTGTCACTGTCTTAAGTCCCAGTGTAGTTACATAAAAGTAGAGTTGTTTCTGCCAGGATTCCTGTTAGTTTGGCTGTTTCCTTTTCCCAGACCTTGAGGGTACTTGGATTTAATACTCGTCAACACTGATCAAGTGATAAAGCTTCTTGGCTACTTCCACTATTCCAGTTTATCCATAAATGGGAGAAGGCAGAGCCAGTGACCCTATTTGACAGCTCTTTTGAGCGATGGGTGGTGAAAAAACACTGGCAGGTCCCTGGAGCTGGCGTGTGCCATCTGGGCTGGGCAGGGCTCGGTGCCCAGCGCCGTCTGTGTATTGACCTCCATCACTTTGGGAGCCCTGGTGACCCCAGTACAGACCAGTTCACCGCGGCGTGTGCTCTGTGCAACGTGCAAGACACAGCAGCAGGTGCCTGTGCATGTGTGGTTTTAGCTTGAGTAGGAGAAGGAGGGGCTAAACATCCTTCAGAGGTTCGGGTGAGGCTCCTGCCTTGTGGTGCCTCCAGCTTGGTGTCCCTGCAGGTCCTGTTACCCACTGCTTGAGAGGAATCAGGCTGCCACCCTGCCTGCTCTGCCACTGGCCTGGCTCACCTTGGCACCCTTGTGAAGTGACTGTGAGGGCACAGCGGGGTTGGAGTTCAGTGTGAAATTGCGCAACGTTCACCTGCTGAGGCCGTTAAAGGCAGAAGGCACAGGGATCGTCACCTGCCCGCTGCTCAGCAGAGTGAGCCAGACTCTGCAGTGTCCCACACCTTTCCTTGCATACCCTACCTGGAAGGATGGAAACATCTTCTGAGGGGCTGAAAGGGTCAAGTTCCCCAACTCAGATTCTACAGGCAGCGGAGCTACTGATAGCTGCTGCCCCCTGCCATTCTGCTCTGCTGAAATAGCTAGTGGGCTTTAAGCACAGGAAGGGCAGCAAAGGTGATTAAATCCGAATGATTTAGCCCACAAAAATCCAGAGCTTTTACTGAAGAGCTGCCGTACGCCACTCCTGCTGCCGGCTTCTGCCGTGCTCAGGTGAAGAGCACGCTGGGCACAACACTGTTTTACTGCTGCCCTGATAGTGCTGGTGTGTCCTGTCGGCTGTCTCCAAGGCCTGAATACAGTTTGGTATCCGAGGTAGCTGGGAATTACGTAAAATGCCTCGTTTCCCCCCAGTTCATTGCCACTGCGTTCGGGATGCCAGAGAGGAGCAATCTGCGGAGCTGTTTCAGAAACTTCCCCGGGGGAAGAGTGGTGACTAAGAGAGGAAAAGCCTGGCTGTTTCTCTCCAGCTGGCAACATTAGATTATGATTAAGAGGAGCTTTATTGTTCCAACAGACCTTCTTTTGCATAACTGTTGTTATGCAGATGAAAAAGCACCAAGGGCCAAAACAGTCTGGCTGAGGCCGAGCAGTTACTGTGGGCCTGGGACATATGGAGGAAAATAATTTGGGAGGTCCCAACGCCCAGCCTGCGGTTCTCTGAACCACAGAAGTTGTTAGTGAAGCTCCAGGGCTATTTTATGTAGCAGAACTTTTTTTTAATTAAAGCCTTTTGTTTAAATGATGTGCAGTTATGTGTGGGTGAGTGTTGATTTAAACTGTCTCTCAGGATAACAGATCAGACATGGCCGGTGGTATTGGCAGGGCAGAGGGTGGCTCATAATCATAGAGGAGTGCATGGTTTTTTTTACACTCTCAGAGTCCTGATGCTCCACTCTTAGGAGGACCTAGATGAAAAGTGAATATTTTGAATGCTGGCCTGAAGAACACCCTGGCTGGCCCCATTTAACACTCAGCATTCCTCATAACTGGTTGTGTCCAGGATAACAGGTGCTTTTCAGGGCTGAGGTGCTGTTTGTGTGTACTGGCTCAATCCCTGTTTTTTATTGTCAGAATGAACTTGTAGTGCTGCAGCCGAGTGGATCTGGGATCATTCCTCCTATAATTCTGGGTGTTATGTCCGTTTTTCCTAGTGTGGTTGCTGAGAAATGGCCAATGAGAATCACAGAAGCCCTGCGGAGGAAGCGTCTCTCATGAGTCACTCACCTGGCACCTCCAACCAGAACCAGCCCAGCTCCCCCAAACCCATGCGCCTGGTACAGGACCTGCCAGGTACCAACTGCCCTCGGGAATTCTGCAGGGCCCTGGGAGCAGGGAGAGGGGTGGAGTGGGGCCACCAAGGGAGGCTGGGAACGATGTGTGTTGTGCGTGTGCTGAGGCAGAGCTGGGACCTGCGGGGCAGGGCTGTCGTGCAGGATGCTCCTCTCCTGACTCCCCCTGTCCTCTCAGATGAGCTGGTGCAGGCTGGCTGGGAGAAGTGCTGGAGCAAGCGGGAGAACCGCCCCTACTACTTCAATCGCTTCACGAACCAGTCTCTGTGGGAAATGCCTGTGCTGGGACAGCACGATGTCATCGTAAGTGCACACTCACCTCGGGGGGCTGTGCCAGCACTGGCATGTTCTGCAGGAGCAGGGGCCACAGTCTGTGGACTTCAGATTACAGGTGTGGGAGGGTCCTTTGTGCCTCAGAGCTCCTTGCTCTGAAGCACGGTTTTGGCAAAATGTTCCTCCTTCGGGTGCACCCTCAGGTAGTGCTGTTCCAGGTGTGCACTGCTGAGAGAATGCTCAGGTGGGGGAGTTGTGATGAGCTTTCCTCATCCAAGTCTTTAAAAAAAAGTGTGCAGACACAGGTCTAGAGGAGAACCTTTTAGCTTTGTGCCGGTGTGAATAGCGGTGTCCTTATTTCCATCCACGTGGGAGCCGGGAGCAGTGCAATGAGAAGTTCAGAGCTTGCTGCCTTTGTTTGGGACACCGTGGTGGCAGCGGGTGGGCTGACGTGTGCTGCTGTTGTTTGGACTCCCACAGTCAGATCCTCTGGGATTGAACGCGGCTCCAATGCCACTGGAAGGTGGGGTGGCAGATACCTCTGTGGAGAGCAAGCAGAGGAAGAGGAGGTTCTCAGAGGAGGTTCCACCAAGTGGCAACAGTGTGAAGAAGCCTAAGGTGGGTCTGGTGCTGTGAAACAAATGTGTACAACCTGAAACCGAAGGGGGCTGGAGAGTTCATGGGGGTCTCCTGCGTGGTGTTTTGGTTTACCAGTCTGCTTCCCCTTTACCTGTGTCTGTGGTGGAATAATTCATCTTTCCCACACACAGACCGATGTCCCTGGGAACCAAGCTGCTCAGCCAGTCCCCAGCTCTCCCAGTATTCCAGGAACCTCTGTTTTGAAGGCATGGTGTGTTTCACCTGAAGACAAACAGCAGGCAGCTCTTCTGCGACCAACTGAGTGAGTTGTCTCCATTTGTCTTCTGTTTCTTTCCCAGTGGAGGGTTACAGACACAGGCTTTCAGACATCTTTGGAGAAGAACCTGGGGTATATAACACCCCCCTGTATCTTTGCCAGGAGTCTTGGTAGTTCGTTTTCCTGGCTGGTGAAAAAGTCCAAGGAAGCATCTTTAGGAGGAATGTCTGATAGTCAGACAGTGATCTAGCCATCCTGATGACATTTGCTTCTACCACAGAGTATACTGGGACCTGGATATTCAGACAAACGCAGTGATTAAGCAGAGGGCACCGTCAGAAGTGCTTTCTCCACACCCCGAGGTGGAGCTGCTTCGGTCCCAGCTTATTCTCAAGCTGCGGCAGCATTACCGTGAGCTCTGCCAGCAGAGAGAGGGTGAGTTCCTGTTGGGTTCCCTGATCTCCTTCTCAGTCCTGCCGTGCTGTGGTGATCTTCCTTTTGGCTTATGCCTGTCTTGTCCCTGTGATCTTTTCGTGATGATTGTGAACTGATTAGGCTGAACTCCGTGTGATGATCCTTATCAGAGCTTCTGGGCATCTCTGTATTGTGTTGATTAAACTGTTTTTCTCTGTGTCTCCAGGGATTGACCCCCCAAGGGAGTCCTTTAATCGCTGGATGTTGGAGAGGAAGGTGGTTGATAAAGGGACAGATCCTCTTTTACCGAGTGACTGCGAGCCAGTAGTGTCTCCTTCCATGTTCAGAGAGATCATGAATGACATTCCCATCAGGTACCATTCACAGACTGGGTACCATTCACTGATCACCTTACTGGGATCATTCTGTGTTGGTTTGGTTCTGGTGATTTACCTGCCATGGTTCTGTGCTGTGGTGCTTCCCTTTGCCTGATAAAGTGGTGGAATGCTGGTGATGGAAAGCTGGGGAACTGGACGTGGCCTCCATGCCTTTGTGAGACTGATGCATGCGAATTTTAATTTACCTCAGGTTATCCAGAATCAAGTTCCGTGAGGAAGCCAAGAGATTGCTCTTCAAGTATGCCGAGGCTGCGAAACGCCTGATTGAATCCAGGTGGGAGCTCCTCTTGCAGTGCTTGTCACGTTCAGAAAAGAGAAAAGGATTATAGGGGCTGCTCATCCTGCCTTATTCAGTGCTAGTCATAATCTTGTTGGGGAAAAGCAATGTTAGGAACATAGAGAAGAAAAGCAGTAATGTTGGAGGCATATTTTGATAGTGACATTACTGTAAAATGTAATGCCGGGAAGCTGCAGTGTGTGTGGAGACAAGTGAGGGTCAGTGAAGTTGTCTGTCATCCCTGAGATAAAAGCAGGAGTGCTTGAGAACTCTGCTATTACAGAGCAACAAGCTTAGGGTGGCATTTTGTATACCAGGTGGGGTTTCTGTGGCCAGTTCTGCCACAGAACAGAACTGAGGAAGATTGTGGGGAGAACCTTATGGGGCAAAAGAAAAACCTTGTTAACAGGGTAGTTTTCTTAGAGTCACAAACCCCTAGCAATATTTGAAAATTAAAGGTGATATCAAAATGGACTGTTGCCATGACAGATGGAAGTTTTGTGGGCCTCTCCTGTTGCAGAGAGGACAGCAGCCAGCTACACTGAGTTTTGGAGAAAGCATGGCAGTCTCTAGTCATGTAAACATCTGGAAGTACTTTCTAAAGGAGAACTGGGACGGGGGGTGACAGGGCAGGGCCTTGATCAAGTGTCAGTGGCCACATTCCCCACTGACAGAGAATGTTGTAGGGGGGTGGAATCCCTTGCTGTGCAGCTCTGGGTTACATTTTGCCTCTGTTTTTGCAGGAGTGCTTCCCCAGACAGCAGGAAGGTTGTGAAGTGGAACGTGGAGGACACCTTCAGCTGGCTGCGACGGGACCATTCCGCCTCCAAGGAGGACTACATGGTCAGTGTCCTGCTGGGAGCAGGGAACCGGGAAGGGGGGCACGAGGGCACAGGTGCAGGTCCTTCTGGAGACAGCTGCCATTGCTTCCCCTCTCTGTGTGCCGTGGGAGAGCAGCCTGGAGTCGCTGAGTGCCCCCGGGGAGCCGGTGGTGGCTGTGTGAGGGACTCTGCTTCTCTGGTTCCGCAGGACCGCCTGGAGCACTTACGCAAACAGTGCGGGCCCCACGTGTCTGCTGCAGCCAAGGACTCCGTCGAAGGCATCTGCAGTAAGATTTACTACATATCCCTGGAATACGTCAAGCGGATCCGGGAGAAGCATCTTGCCATACTCAAAGAGAACAATATCTCTGGTACGCGGCCAGCTCTGGAGATCTGTAGGGGTACAGCACTGCAGCTAAAGGCCTCCTGCTGTGGTCTGTCCCCGTTCAGACTGTCACCTGCTGGGAGGGCAGCTCTGCATCCACGGGGTGGGATTTCAAAGTCAGAAACAGCCTGTCCAGCACAGGCTTCAGCTGTCAGTCTCACGGTGCCTGTGCAGTGACAGACTGTCTTCCCTCAGTTGCTGCGACTGCCTGTGACATCAAATACCATAAATGTGTGATTTGCCAGGATGAAGTAGCTCGTTAGGAGCTTGTGACACTGAGCAGGGGATTTGTTCGTTTCCCTGGACCATTACTTTTTGCTCCATGAATTCCTGGCGACAGCTGGCATCCCTAACACTGAGTGTTCTCCCTGTATTCTCATTTGCCACATTTCTAGTGTTCTGAGCACCGTGTGCTCCCCTGTACCTCCCAGCATGTCACTGTGCACCCTTTCCTTGCAGGGAGTTCATGCTCCTTGATCTTTTCTTGGCTCTTCCTTGCTAATTCATGTCTGTATTTCTGCCTCTGGTCACCTTTTCCTTCCTCCATGGGCCCCACTTCTTTCATCACCACTGTTTGTAGATCTTTTCCCTTTTGGGTCTTGGCCCTCATCAGACTCCCTTCAGGTCCCAGTGTCTGCCTTTTGCCATTGTTTTTGCTGCTTATCTTCTAACCCTACTGAGTCAGGGATTCCTTCCAGCTGACCTTTTCTGTGAGCTCTCCCTGAAGCCGAGGCGATGGGTAACCACAAGGTGCAGGGAGATTCCTTTGCCTTCTGCATTTGGCAGCCTCAGGATTTTTGCTGTGCATTGGATGACTTTGGGGCAAACTGAAATAGAAACGGTAGCAACAGAGAGAGTGTTTGTGTGTCTGGAACGTGCCTCAGGACGCTGGGGTGGCTGTGTGCTGTCTGCAGCTCTGCTGGGTTAGAGATGCAGAAATGCTGTGAAGCGGGTCTCCTCTGTGCTCTGGCAGTGAGAGATGGAATTAATTTGGGGAGTCAGCACTGAACCTAGGTAGCTGCCTGCGAGATCAGTGAGGGACCACCGCAGTGATTTTTGGGAGGACCACCCTGCTCTTTAGCCCTATTCAGGTCACTGTGTGTTTTGGGGTGGAAGGCAGATTGGTCCCGAATGCCCTTGGCTTCTCACGGGCTGCCTTTCTCTCTGTTCTCCGTAGCTGAGGTGGAGGCTCCCGAGGTCCAGGACAGGCTGGTGTACTGTTACCCCGTGAGACTGGCCATCCCCTCCCCGCCACTCCCCAGCGTGGAGATGCACATGGAGAACAACGTGGCGTGTGTGCGGTACAAGGGGGAGATGGTCAAAGTGAGCCGCAACTACTTCAGCAAGCTGGTAAGGGCTGGGCACCGCGCCCGCCACCTGGGGCAGCCTCACCTCTGAGGGCAGGGCGGGGCAGGGGATGGCCAGCTGACCCCACAGAGCTGTGAGACGCAGCCACAGGGAAGGGGGCAGCTACTCTCAGCTTAGTCGGGGTCAGGCTCCTGCTGTGTGCTCTGGATACGTGCTGTGCAGCCAGAATGTTGTATACTCAGAGCAAGGCAGCCCTTGCCGAGAGACATGTGCTGGTGTGGGGTTCATTCATGCTGGTGACGAGCTGGTGGCTCACACAGTGACAGCAGATGTCTGACACACCTCCCTGCGGAGCCCACCTGCTCCTCAGCATCCCTCTCTCTGTCACGACATGTGTGTATCCCTTTCCTTTGCTGTTCCTGGTGTGTTCAGTGGCTGGGCTTTCTTTTCCAGTGGCTTCTCTATCGGTACAGCTGCATCGATGACTCGGGCTTTGAAAAGTTCCTGCCCAGGGTTTGGTGCCTTCTCCGTCGATATCAGGTAAAGTCTCGCCGCAGCTGTACATCAGAAAGCCTTGGCAGCAATGGGAATTGAACTTGTTGTTGCTCTGGGGAAGGGACATGGCTCTGGGAGCCTGGAGCAACACAGGGTTTAAACTTGGTCTGCTGTCTGCTTGCAGTATGCTGAGGTAGGAGTGTGGTCTGGGGAGTGGTTGTAGTCTTGACATGAGGGTAAAGATTTTTGTGAAGGTAGCCTTCAATAGCTCCTGACTCTGAGGGGCAGCTGTAGGCTCATGGGGGTACAAATTTAAAATGATGGTTTTGTGGGGCCAGAGTTGGAGGAAATGTCTGAAGAGCATTTTTGGGTACATGCAGGGACCTCCACGAATTTGAGGAAGGACGAGGGGGCCCTGCGTACCTAGAGGAGGGGGTGCATGGATGTGTGGCTCTGGGTTCGTGGTCAGTGAGGGGAGCAGCAGGAACAGCGAGCGCAGGCACAGCTCACCGGGGTTTGCTCTCCTCAGATGATGTTCGGTGTGGGGCTGTATGAAGGGACTGGTCTGCAAGGGGCACTTCCCGTGCACATCTTTGAAGCCCTCCACAAGCTCTTTGGAGTGAGTTTTGAATGCTTTGCCTCGCCCCTGAATTGCTATTTTAAGCAGTACTGTTCGGCCTTCTTGGACACAGACGGGTATTTTGGATCCAGGGGGTGAGTCTCACATTCCCTTGCTCTGTGTCTGTGTGAGTGAGTGCCCACGGATGACTCGGGTCGAACTGAGAGGGATCTTTTGCCTCTTTCTCCAGCCCGTGCCTGGATTTCTTCCCTATAAGTGGCTCTTTTGAGGCAAATCCGCCGTTCTGTGAGGAGCTGATGGATGCCATGGTCTCTCACTTTGAGGTACGTCTGCTCACTGGTGGGGTGGTGTGGGATGGAGCTGTGCCATCCGTCCTGTGCTCCCCCTGGCAGGGCTGAGGGCAGGGGCAGAGGACAGTGACGGCTGCAGCACCACTCGGGAAGCAGAAGCATTTCCTTTCCTCAGGGCTCATTAGACACGTCATTGCTCAGCCGGTGCTGAGATTGTTCCTTTCCTTGTTGCACTAGAAACTGCTGGAGAGCTCCAGCGAGCCGCTCTCCTTCATTGTCTTCATCCCTGAGTGGCGGGACCCCCCCACGCCGGCCCTGACCCGCATGGAGCAGAGCAAGTTCAAGCGGCACCAGCTCATCCTGCCGGCCTTCGATCACGAGTATCGCAGCGGGTCCCAGCACGTCTGCAAAAAGTAGGCTTTGTTCTCAGATCCTTCTGGGAACGCGGCTCCGAAGCCGTGTGACAGAAATATCCTCTCCCAGGCTGAGATCAGTGGGAAGCAGGGAGCAGGCAAGGACAAACGCAGCGCATCATCACCCTGGGTGTTCAGGATGAGCAGACAGCATTGTGAATTCCGTGTCTGCTTAATGACTGCTAGCAGAGCTTGTGAGAGATGTGTGCCTTGGGCACGAGTACAGCCGGAGCAGCTCACACCTGTGGTACTGATCTGTGCTCCTCTGCCAGCCCTTGGACCCGTGAGCCGGCTGAGCCACAGCAGCTGGGTGTCACTGGGGAGAGCAGAGGCAAGGGGCAGTGGGGGATCAGTCCCCAGTGGGGCAGACTGGCCCCTGCTTTGTTGCTGAGGCAACAAGTTTGAGCAACAGCTTGTTTAGGCAACAAGTGCATGAAAACTGAAGTTCTCCTTACCTGGTCAGGACTGATGACTCACTGTGCTGAGTCCCTTTGGCAGGGACAGCGAGGTCCCAGCACATGCTGGCAGAGAGCAGTGGGGCTCTGCAGCACGAGTGCTTCCCTCTGAAAGCTCAGGAGCCTCTGCCATACTGAGTGAGAACTGCCCCAGGCTGCGCTGTGCCTCCACTTTTCCTCAGAATAATGAGAGAAAGGACAGGGGCAAATACTTGTCTTAAAGATAGTGGGCAGGAAGAGGAGGAGCAGGTGCCAAGTGCTGGGGGCCGGGGGAGGTGCTGATGCCTGTGCTCTTCCCTTGCAGAGAGGAGATGTACTACAAGGCTGTGCACAACACAGCCGTCCTCTTCCTGCAGAACAGCGCCGGCTTTGCCAAGTGGGAGCCCACGCCGGAGCGGCTGCAGGAGCTCGTTGCAGCCTACAAGCATTCGGGCCGGACCCTCAGCTCCTCGTCTTCCTCCTCCTCGTCCTCCTCCTCCTCGTCCTCCTCCACAGCGGACAAAGAGCGGGAGCTGGGCCGAGAGCAGAGCAGCAGCCGAGAGACTAATCCCAACTAAGGAGAGGTGCGAGGCAGCAGGGGAGGTGCCGGCGGCCCCGGGGCTGGCCGGGGCAGCAGAGACTGCTGAGTGTGCAGCACCGGCCCGGGACTCCTGCACAGCAGCTCCCCGGCACCTGCTCTCCTCTGCGAACTGCACGCCGGCCCCCAGGAGCCGGGAACGCCCGGCCGCCCGTGGGAGAGGAGGCTCAGCCGCGGCCCTCGCTGGGGGCAGGGGAGCCCAGTGCGGCGCGGCAGGAGGAACCGGCAGCCCCGCGATGCCGGAGCGCCGAGGGAAGGGGCAGCCAGAGCTGGGCGGAAGGACGGTGGGACAGATGGAGGGACGGATGGCAAGCGCAAGTGCTGGGCGCTGAGCGCCGCGGCCGGAGGGGCCCCGGCAGGAGAGGGACGGGCAGAGCCCGGGGGCTCCTGCGGCCAGACCGGCCCCAGCACGGCTCCGTGTCCATAGTGTAAATAGTTCTGTCCGTGGCGCCCACGCTCCTGGCGGGGCTGCTCCCATCGCATCCGTGTTTTTTTCCCATGTGTGAGTCCCGTGTTTGCCGACACTGTGTCCTGGAGAGGGAAGGAGCGGAGGAGAGGAGTTTCTTTGGTGTGTAAAGACGTCTTTGCAGCTGTTTTGTAGTCATTGTGGTTTTTATGCGGAGCCTCTGGGCTTTATTTAACCTCCTTGGGTTTTGTTTTGTAAGGATTAATTTAACACCGCTAACCATTTTATTACTTTTATCAAGAAGAGCAAAGTCTATTTTTGATTTCTGTTTCCTAGTTCTTAGGAACATTAAAACCAGCATACAGCTCCACCTGTGTCCATCCCTTTTCTTTGGCATCAAGGGTCCGTGTTCGTCCCCTGTCCAACCTCTGCCTGGGTGGAAGGTAGAAAAACATTGGATTTTGTTTTTTTCAGGACCATCTGGCATCTGCCCTGTTCTGTACAGCTGTGATCTGGTGAGTTTTGTTTCCTAAAGACCAGTATGAGCCCCTGAAGCAGCTTGACCACCCCGCTCTTGGCCACTCTGGTGTGGTTTTGGTGCTCTCCCCTCAGAGAAGCGCAGTCAACTGGACTGTCCTTGGACCCCTCGGGGCAGCACAGCCAAACTCTTGTGAGGTGCCACAGCAGTGCTGGTGCTGGTACCATAGCAGTGCCAGTGCCTCTCTGGAGGGGCAGGAATTGCCCACACACTGCCTACTCCCAGGGACTCTGCAGCTCTCCAGAGATACCTTCAACAGAGGTGAGGAGGGCTTTGATGTACTTAAAGGATGCTCGAGACAGTTGGGAACGCTGGCTGCAGAAGTGGCAGTTTGTGAAGCCTTTTTTTCCCTTTTATTCATTGTTTTGAGCCAAGACTGGATGTTCCCGAGGTGCAGGTGAGCAGAGACGTGCTGATTCTGGGAGTGTGTCTAACCCACCCCTTGGTCAGTCAGTCCACTTGGAGGCCTTTGCTGCTCCCTCACATGAGGGACTGTTAACCTGGGTAAGGATCCAGTGGCCGTGGTCTCACAGGGGAGGTGTAAGCGACCTCAGTGGTCAGCAGCCCGGTGGCATGGCTGCTTCTAGAACGTGTCCTTTATTCAAACAGAGCAGGAGACAGTCAGAGGGGTGTGTCAGCTTGACACTGGGAGTTTCAAGGGCAGGTAGCCGTGCTAAGCTGTCCAAGGGGCAGCTGAGGTGGGCAGTTGGGAGTGGTGGGGAGTACGGGCAGGGCTGGGGGAACAAGGCACACCAGGAGCTCAACCCCTGGCCTAAAAGCTCTCAGACTGTGCCAAACCTGGATGATTGAACTGAAAGGCCCTCATTAACGCTGCCCCCGTGGTTGTTGCTGCTGCTGCTGTCCGGCCTGGCAGGAGGGATGGAGGTGCGGGGGGTCCCTGAGTGCTGCTGTCCCCCGGGGCTGCTGGAAACCTCCTGTAAGGGCAGCACAGCAGCCTGGGGTGGATCTGACGGGGCTGGGGAGACACAACCTGCAGAGCGGGATGTGCCCGGAGCTCGGCTGTGCCCAGCACGACCTTGTCAAGTGCTGCGTCCCCCGAGTGCCCCCGACTGGACTCCCAGGGAGTGCCGGACCCCAGGGGCCGCTGCCGCAGTGCTCAGGCCGGGAAGGAGCATCCTCAGGGCTGATCAGAAAGAGGGGACCGCGGCACGCAGGGAACTGCACCTATCCCGCACTAAACCCCGCACCGACCACTGCATAGACCCCTGCGTTGTCCTCCCGCGGCCCGGCGGGGCCCGGTTCTGCCCGAGGCGGCTCCGCGGGGCCCCGGCCCGGCCCATCCGATCCCCCACCCCGTTCGCCGCTCCCCGTTACCGGGCCAACGCCGCGGCGCTGCCGGCGGCCCCTGCGCCGCGCTCGCCCCCGCAGCGCGGCGGGCAGCGCCCCGCGCCTCCCCCCATGGGGCTGCCGGGTCTGAGCCCGCCGCCGCGGAGCCCACCGGCACCACCGAGCCCGCCGGGACCGGCGCTGTGTCCCCACCGGGAGCCGCGGCGGGGAGAGCAGGTACGGGAAGGGGATGCGGTGCGGGCCGGGAGCGGGGGCGGGGAGTGCGGACCGGGAGCTGCTCGCCCCGGGAGAGGGAGTGGGGTGCGGGATGGGGATGTCCTCGCCGCCGGCAGAGCGGGTGTCCGGAGCCGTCCTTGCCCCGGGGACCCAGGGGACCGGCACGCGCCGTGAGGGCCACGGATGCACTCGGGAGCTACCCCTCCATGCCAGTGCCCTCCCTGGGAGCGATGTGCCCCCCAGAAAAGGGGACTGGGATGAGGGCGAGTGCCAGCAGCAGTGGCATTGACTGGGGATTGGAGTCTGGCCCAGGGAGGGCCCCTCTCCCCCAGCCCTGCTCCCCCACCGAGCTCATGGGGCCCACCAGGACACTGACCGTGGGGTGCAGTGGGGCTGGGAACCCACCCGTGGGAGCCATCAGGCCCAGGACCTGCCTCCAGCCCTGGCTGACATCTTCCCGCAGCCCAGGCAGCCCCCAGCACCCCTCCAGGAGCCATGGCCCAGCCAGGCAGCGAGCCGGGGTCCCCGCCGGTGGCACCCACATCCCCCGAGCTGGAGTGCCAGATCTGCTACAGCCGCTTCGACGCCCGCACCCGCAGGCCCAAACTGCTCCACTGTGGCCATCGCGTCTGCACCCGCTGCCTGCGCAGGATGGTGTCTCCGGGGGACGCATCAACCCCCCAGCTTCGCTGTCCCTTCTGCCGCCAGCACAGCCCGGTGCCCGGCGGGGACGTGCAGCAGCTGCAGGATGATGGTGAGGCCCTGGCGCTGCTGACAGGCCGCGAACGGGCCAAGAAGCGAGGTCCCCCCCGATCCCCTGAGGTCCTCCTTTGCCCTGGCGTGCTGGAGCCCGCCCCCAGCCCCGACTGCCTGGTTGTCACCATCCTGGAGGTGCCGGAGGACGTGACCCCGCCGGAGAGCCTGGGCAGGCTGGAGGTGGTGCGGCTGTACCGCTCCACCAGCCTGGGTGCACTGCCCTGCCACAGCCCTGGGCAGAAGTGCCGCTCCTGGGGGTGGCGAGCCGTCCCCCGCTTCATCCTGGGCGTCCTCTGCCTCCTTTACTTCAGCTCCCTGCCCTTCGGCATCTACCTCCTGCTCATTGAGCACCACAGCCTGGGCATCATCCTGGTCAGCCTCGTGCCCTCCACCCTCCTACTCTGCATTGTCTACAGCCTCTGCCAGTGCCTATGCCTGGAGGTCTTTGGGTTCCCCCACTCCTGACCCTGCCAGGCCAACCCCTGTACCTGTGTTGAGGAGGGTTTGGGTTCCTTGGAGTGTCTTCCCTCGGGGTACAGGTGTTCCCTGATCCACAGCATGCTCTGCCTGGACCATGGGGAGAAGCTCAGTGCCTGGTGCCTTCCTGTGCAGAACAGCACTGGAATTTCCATGTGGGAGCCCACACCTGAGTGGCTGCAGGAGCTCATTTCAACCTACAAGTGGCTGGGCTGGACCCTCAGCTCCTCATCCTCCTCCTCCACAGCGGACAAAGGGCAGGAGCTGGGCTGAGAGCAGAGCAGCAGCCGAGAGACTGATCTCAGCTGAGGCAGGGTGAGTGCTGGGGGCTGAGCGCTAGGGACGGGCAGAGCCCGGGGGCTCCTGCGGCCGGAGCGGCCCCAGCACGGCTCCGTGTCCATAGTGTAAATAGTTCTGTCCGTGGCGCCCACGCTCCTGGCGGGGCTGCTCCCATCGCATCCGTGTTTTTTTCCCATGTGTGAGTCCCGTGTTTGCCGGCACTGTGTCCTGGAGAGGGAAGGAGCGGAGGAGAGGAGTTTCTTTGGTGTGTAAAGACGTCTTTGCAGCTGTTTTGTAGTCATTGTGGTTCTTATGCGGAGCCTCTGGGCTTTATTTAACCTCCTTGGGTTTTGTTTTGTAAGGATTAATTTAACACCACTAACCATTTTATTACTTTATCGAGAAGAAAAAAGTCTATTTTTGCTCTCTGCCTTGGATCTGCCCTGCCCCCCAGGGACCGCTTGCAGCACCATTGGCACTGAATTTCACCACATCCCTGCTGGTACATCTGCATCTCTACCAGCATCCCCACCAACACCCCACATCCCTCCCAGTACCCCCAGCAGCTCCCATACCAGACAGGCAACACCAGGAGGCCCAAGACAGTCTCATTTATTAACACCGTGTGTCCCTCCCTGTCCACATCTCTAACTCTTCTTGGCTGGGCAGCTGCCAGGTCTCATGTCCGTCTGTCCTGCCATGCCCTTGGGGACAGGACATGACCACCCCAGCCCTACGCCTGCTCCAGCACCACTGGCACCCCCGGCGGGCACCCGTCCTTGTCGGGGGGAGATGCCAGCATCGCCTCCACACTCCAGATCTTGGGTTTCTGGGGCTGCTTGCCCTGCCCAGGGCTTGGCCCTACTTCGGGGCTGCCCCCACACCCATCCTGCAGGGGGCTGGAGCTGGGAATGGGTTCGGTAGCTGGTGGGCCCCCCTCGCCCTCGCTGTCCTCGCCGTCCGAGGCGCCGCGCGCGGCCCAGCCCGCCTTGCTCTCCTTCTTGAGGCGCCGGCGGGCGTTGGCGAACCAGGTGGAGACCTGGGTGAGGCTCATCCGGCTGACCACAGCCAGCATCACCTTCTCCCCCTTGCTGGGGTAGGGGTTCCTGGGGTGCCGAGCCAGCCAGGCCTTCAGTGCCCCGGTGCTCTCCCGCGCTGCCGCCGCCTTCGCCCGGCCTGGCTCTGTGGGAAGCCCCAGCGGCACCTCGTAGGGTGGGGAGACCTGGAGGGGCAGAGGGGTGTCAGGGTGGGATGGGGTGGGGGGGTAACACGGCCAGAGGAGAGGGGGTGAGGGATGTAGGGGCTCCTACATCACTGTGGGAGGGAGCAGAGCTGTATCCCTCCTGTCCTTGTCCTTTCCCATGAGGATCCCGATGTGTCGGGGTGCAGGAGGGGGTGTGGGGGGGGGGCAGGGGAATGCTGGGGAGGCTCAGGGGACTCGGGACAGCAGGTCCCCAGCCCCCACCCCAACCACCCCACACAGCCCCATCTCAGTCCTGGGAGGGTCCCATGTCCCACCCCCCCGGATCTGCAGCCCTGTACTTACCAGGGGTGTCAGGAGACTCACGGGGGGTGGCAGGAGGCTGTACCCAGCCAGCATGGGGCAAGGGCAGGGGTAGGGACAGGGCAGTAGGGCTGGAGGGGGTCCCCGCAGGGTCCCCCAAGGCCCCCCGCAGCTCCCCAGCTCTTGTCCTGGGCTCCTCTTGCTCCGAGGTGCTGCCATGCTGCAGGAGAGGAGCTGGGGAGCTGCTCCTGGGTGTTTTATAGCTGCTGGGGTCTGCAGTGACTGACAGCTGATTAGGGGGTATTAGCACCCACGAGAGCAGCAGCAGGATCTGGGGCACCCAGTACCCGCCCCGGCTACTGTTGGGCAGGGACTGGCAGGGACTGCCCTCCTTGTCTGCCTGCCCCTGGCCAGGACCCTGTTCCCAGCCCCCCAGTTCTGCACAACTTACACAGCCCCCATGGATGGGGTGCAGTGGGGCTGGTGCTCAGGATCCACATGAGCTCCACAGCCACAGGGACACAACACACCTGGGGGTTTACTGCAGTGCCAAGAGCATCAGCCCTGCCCATGACCCCAGCCCTGACCTGGTCCTGGGGCTGGCAGAGACCCCCATGCTGTGGTGGGCTGGGTTGGAGGGCCAGGTGGACTCATGCCTGGTGGGAGAACAACCCCCCATGTTGCCCTGTCCTGCTCCTCCTGTGGCTTGGCTGGGTCCTCACCCAAACCCCAGCACTGCCACGCCTGCCGCTGGATTCCCGGCAGCAGAGCAGTGAAGGGGAAGGGTCTTGCAGCCCCAAGGACGGCTGGGGGGCCCTGCAGGCACCGAGGGGGGGGGGCCCCTGTGGCTGGTGCAGCGGGGGCAGCGGGTGGGCAGGGCAGTGGTGGCCAGGGCAGTGGTGGGCAGCTGTGAGAGGGGCCCCCAGAGCCCACGACCCCCCGAGCCGCCCGCTCCTGCCGCCGCGCCTCCCCGCTAAGACTGGGATTATCCCACAGGTTGTATCCGTCATTAAATACCGACTAATAACGCTCTCAGGATATTAAATATGTAACAAACCCGCTTAGCGCTGGCCAGGACGGGAAGGAGAAGGTCACCGGTGCTAATGAGCCTGGACGCATCCCCGGCTCCCTGCAGGCCCCAGCAACAGCAGAAGGTCCTGAGGCTGAGGGGCCAGTGCCAAGGGGACCCAAGCCCCTGCAGTGCCCCCATGGTCAGAGCCCCAGCAGCACCTGGAGCTCCCAATATGCGTCAGCTGGAGCTCTGGTCCCATCCATCCCACCGTGCCTGCTCTTGTGCCCTTGAGCAGCCCCAGGTGTGGAAGCCACAGGACAACTGAACACTGGTGGCTGGCTGGGACCTGCCCTGGCCACGGCCCTGCAGTGGCCCCATAACCTTGTCCCCACGGGACTCCTCCTGCCCTAATCAGTGCTGCAGATCCACTTGATTAGATAATGGGGCTGTAATCTAGGAAAGCGCCTGTGGATTGCTGCGGCACACCCTGAACCCTGCACAGCACAGCTGGAGAGGGAGGGCCACAGCCAGTCGCCGGCACACACAGCTGGACACTGACCGAGCCACGGCCGGGCAGGCACAGCCACGCACCAGCACCACTGGGCATGGACAAGGCTGGTGTGAAGGCAGAGGGATGGAGCCACAGCTGGGACAGAGCCACAGCCACAACCAGGGCTGGTCACCACGGGGGGCCACACACACCTCACCGCCCTGGCGCTCAGGGGGTCCGGCCCACACCTCCCACCCCTACCTAAGTAGGACAGGGAGAGCACATCACAGTGCCTGGGGATGGCACTGCCCTGGTCCCAGAACTGTGGGGCTTGGGCCTCACAGAGGCTCTCCCCGAGGCTGGGTGGTTCCCGGCCTTTTTCCCCCTCCGTGGATAATCAGTTTAATGCAGGAGCAGAGAACTAAAACTCCGCGATTAGCTGTTATAATCGCATGTAAATACGCCCAGACAAGCCGCTCAGGAGGGCGCTGTGGGGCTCGGGACAGAGTTACACGGGATTTAGGCTGTTTACCACTCGATTAATTTCATGACTCCAGCCCCAAGCTCACCGCTGTCCCAGCTGCCCGGCTCACTTCCCAGGAGTCAAGGTCACTCGGGCGAGAGGCAGCTGATAGCCCGGAGTGTCTGCCAGCAGGGACGGCCCGGCGCAGCGCTGGGCTCTGGGACCCCTGTGCTGCATCCCCAGGGGATGTGCTGGGGAGGCTGGGCTGTCCTGTCCCTGCTGGCTGGAGCCTGGACCCCCAGGCAGGCACACACCCAGGTCTCCATCCCTTTTTATTCGTAAGCATAGTCAAAGCTTGAGAATGTCACAGCTGAACCCCTCCCACAACCACCGACTGACCAATGCCAGAGTCCATCCCCTCTTCAGAAGAAAAATAGAGCATCTTCCACCTCTGCCTCCTCCTCCTCAGGTTTCTCCAGTCCAGAGCCCTGCTGCTGCCTGCCTGCAGGCCGGAGATGCCACGGGAGGGCCGGATGCTGGCACAGCAGGACCACAGGCCCCATGGCTGCGGGGAGCACGTGGCTGTGGCTGCACACACCTCTCACATCACACACCACACAGCTGTGCCCGGCCCCACGGCTCCCCCAGGACCCTCATGTGCTGGGCAGACACCGATCCGTGGCTGCTCACACAGACAGTTCAGGAGAAGGGATTTCAGACCATCAAGTGCAACAGGCAAAGAGACCGTCCACACACGGGCTGCCCCTGCGGCTGCTGAGCAGTCCCTGGGGGATGCACAGGACCCCACTGGCACGGGGCTGAGCAGCAGCGTGTCCGTGTCGCTCCAGCTCAGGCGTGTCCCTCGCAGCCCTGACTCAGTAAGGCAACTGCTGGCTGGGGCCGCTGCCGGCGTGGCCGCCTGCCCAGCGCGGTGCCCAGCCCTGCCCGGTGCTACTCCGCCAGCGCGATCACGTCGTAGTGGATGCCCGGCTGCAGCTGATGGATCTGCTCGGCCGCTGCCTCAGTGCTGAAGACACCCTGGGCCTGGGCCATCGCTGCATCTGCCACTGCTGCAGGGAAAGGGGGATCAGCGCCGCCTCACAGGGACCCCGCTCCGTGTTCCCCACCTGCTCCCAGGGAAGGGACACACGGCCACCTCACTCCTGTGGGGCTCATGCTCTGTGGAGCCCAGCTCTGGTTAACCCTGTTCCAGAACTGACAGGCTGGGATCAGGAAAGATCCGCCCTTGGACACCACGGTTTGGCAACACAACAGCAATCCCGGCTTGCCTTCCCAGCCCTTCTGCCCAGGGAGCTGCACAGCTCCCTGCCAGCCCCAACCACCCCTGCTGGCAGGACCGGCACTCCAAACCCTAGGAGGACTGTCCCCTTCGGCCCAGGGCCCTGCTCCTACCTGAGACAGCTGAGTGTGCTGCTGCTTCCAGCTGTGCCTGGGTGACGAGCTGCTGCTCAGATGACACAGGCATGTACTGGATCTGCACAGGAGAGAACAGGGGAGGCCTGAGGAAAGAGGCCCTTCTGGAGCTGCTCTGCCCACGGTCACTGCATTGAGGTTCCAGCCCATGAGCACCCTGTTTCACATCGCCCTCTCCAGGCAGGCTCAGGGATCACCTCACAGTAGCCCCTCCAGCTCCTGCCTGGTGCCTTACCTGCGACTCCGGGAGGAACTGGCTGCCCTGCTCGTACTGGATGTGGGTGATCTGACCGTCCTGTACCTGGGGACAAGCAGTGTGTTAGGGACTGTGGGTGTCCAGGCCCCCAGCAAAGCTGTGACCTGAAGTGAGTAAGCTGAAGGGGGCTCAGCCCCACACATGGCACCATGTGAGCCCCACCCACCCTGTGAAGCTCACCTGGATGTGATGTCCCTCTGGGACAACAACATATTCCTGGGGAAGCAAGTGTGGGACACCTTCCTGGGCAATTATGTATTGAACCTGCAAACACAGGAATTCAGACCCAGCAAAGATCATCCACCCCCGCTCCTGCCACAGAGAGATCTGTCTGTGTCCTATGCCTGTTTTGACCACCCCAGTGCCTCCAGCTCTCCCTGCTGACCCCGCTGCCAACAGCTCTCCCAGCTCCTGCTGGGCAGAGTCCCCATCCCTGGGCTGTGTCGCCTCACCTGGTTGTCAGCAGTCACCAAGTGCTGTACTGTCTGTCCGTCCACAGTCGTGATCTCCTGGATGTAGGCTGCCTCCTCCTGCAAGGAAGTGCCCTGTGTGGTCAGGGGAGGGGTGTGGTCCCCTGGGAGGGAGGTTGAGGCCAAGGGGCCTGACTCACCTGGCTGGTGACGCTCTGCTCCTGTGTGACAAGGATGTGCTCCTGCCCCAGAGCCTGCTGCAGCCTCTCCGGAGCCAGCACGGCCTGCCCGGCCTGCAGAGCTGCTGCAATGCAGAGAGAGCTGCTGGGGACACCAGTGGGGACACTGCAGGGGCTGCCCATGGCCCCGCTCCCCAGAGGCTGCTCCTGACCCTGACCCCACTGAGCCCTGCCTGGCCCACGGGCTGGGTGAATCCTGCACAGGGTTCTGCCTGCAGGACACCTGCAGGTCAGCCCTGGTCACAGGGACACGTCTTACTGTGCAGGGTGGCCAGGGTGTCCTCGTCACTGTTGAGGATGATGGTCTGCTGGGCAGCAGCAGGCTCTGGCCTCTTCCCCTCAGAGCTGTGCAAACGCTGCATGTGGAACTTGAGGTGCCCTTTACGGTTGAACCTACAGGAGGAGCAGAGCAAGGTGGAGTTTGCCATGGGACCCCGTGCTGTCTCAGAGACACAGCCCACAGGCATCACAGGCACATCCCTACAGCATGGCCCATCCCAGTTCCTAGCATGTTCCCATCAGTGCCCAGGTACTGAACCTCCTCATGCAGAGCTTCCTTGGGGATGAAGCTGGGCCCACCTGCAGCAAGAACTGCTCCCAAGGGCAGAGTCCCCTCTACCAGGGGCTGCTGCTGGGGAAGGGCTGGCGCAGTGAGCTCTGCAAGATCCTGTCTCTCCTCTGGAACCTTGCAGAGCTCTGTGGGATCTCCCAAAGCAGTAACAGCCCTGCTGCATCACTCACCTCTGCCCACAGACCTGGCAGGCAAAGGGCTTCTCGTTGGTGTGGGTCAGCATGTGCCTGCGCAGGTCCTTCTTGTTCTTGGAGGCAAAGCTGCAGTGGGGGCACTTGTGTGGCCGAAGACTGGCGTGCTGGACCATGTGGCTCTGGGACAGGAGGGCAAGAGCCAGGTCAGAAAACCTGCTTCTCCAAACCCCTTGTTGCCAGGGATGCTCTGTGTCAGGGAACCTACCCGGACCTCCGGCCAGAGCGTGGCAGTGAAGGTACAGTCGGGACACTTGAAGGTGCTGGGCCCAATGTGGGCTCTCTTATGACTCTCCATCTCCGCTCTTCCTGTGAACATGGCTGTGCAAATCCTGCATGAAAACTTTTTGGCTGTGGAAATCTTGCACGAGAGCTTCTTGGCTGGGGAAACCTTGCACGAGAGCTTCTTGGCCATGCCTTGGAGCGCAGGCCACTTGATCTTTGGGGATGAGACTTCCTGCCCCTCGGAGGCTGGGGATAAAGACGAGTCCTTCTGGAGCTGCCTGGTGACACACTGCACCAGGGGCCACTTGATGCCAGCGGGCTGAGCCTCCTGGCCCTCCACAGGCGAAGGAACTGCAGCATCCCCGCTGAGGGGCTGCGGGAGAAACACCAGTCACATCTCCTCGCACTGCTGCCCGGGACGGGGAGCAGGCTCAGCTCCTTACCTCCACGGTCTGGAACTCGCTCCCTGGGACACTGGATGACATGATGTAATGATTGCTATGGTCCTTCAGAGCCTCCTCCGTCATCACAGCCCCGCTCACCACAACTGCGTGGGAGGTCTCCACAGGGCTCTCCTCCTCACTGCCGGTAGAGGACAGGGTCAGAAAGGCCCTGCCTCCTCCTCCTCACCATTTAAAGCCTCCTCACTGGAGAGCAGAAGTGCCTCCACCTCCCTGCTCCTCCCCTACAGCTGACCTGTACAGTGTTCCGGGGGCCTGGATCTCCTCGCTGATGGGTGCAATGATGCTGTACTCCGCTGTCCCTCCAAAGGGGATGGTGATCTGCTGCAGCTCCGAGCCACCCAGGCTTGCCTCCCTGTAAGCCTCCTGCACCAGCGCCTGCCCGGGCTCTGCCACGTGCAGCATCACCAATTTCTGCTGCTGCTCCTTTGATTCCACCTTTGCCGCCTCCTCCTCCTGTGCCTGTGGCTCACAGGGACCTGGTGTCTCTCCTGGGTCATCTGGTTTCACCACTGTCACCTGTGTGAGACAGCGGCTCCGCTGAGGGGAGCAAGGGGAGCAAGACAACCCTGCAGAGGAACAGGGTTGGGAAGCCTCCCTTTGCCACCTGCAGTAGGTCTGGCCCCCCTTGGCCCTGCTCACCTGCAGCGAGCCCGTGGCCAGCTCTCGCTGGGCGCTCATGTTCAGCAGCAGATCCAGGGCTGTCTGTGTGGCCAGCTCTGCTGATCCAGCCACATCTGGGGGGGATGGATGGGGAGGGTCAGGCAGGTGCTCGCCCACGTCCTCCCCGTTCCAACCCCTTCCTGGGAGCTCACTGACCTTGTTCGTAGATGATGGTGGCCCCTTCCAGGGAACTCTGTGAGAGGACGGGGGGTTCTGCTCCGGTGACAGCCTGCACCGTGTGGCAGGTGATGGGGCCAAGAGGCGCCTGCATGAGAGAGGGAGCTGACAGCGAGGCAGGCAGCAAGCACCGGGATGAGCCGGGGCTGGGCTCGGCACTCACCGCTGGGCTGGCCTCTGGCTCAGCTGGCACCTGCACCTGGCTGTGCTGCTGCTTCAGCTCCTCGATCTGCTGCAGGGTGAAGAAGGGGCGGCGGCGGCAGGGCGGCTCCTCAGGGTGCCGCTGTGCCCACTCCTCGAAGGAGTCAGCGTGGCGGCACTGCACGTGCAGGCGTAGGTTCTTCTTGTGCTTGGTGGTGAAGTGACAGAACTCGCAAGCAAACGGCTTCCCTCCTGCAGGGTCCGGGAAGGGGAGTCAGGCACAGGGTTCCCGAGGGAAGGCAGGGAGAGCAGGCAGGCTCTGACCTTCTCCGGGAGAAAGGGGGGTGCAGGACATTGGGCCCCTCTCACCTGTGTGCTTGACTGCCATGTGTGAGACCAGGAAGTCCTCCCGGAAGGTGGAATACTTGCAGACGCTGCACTTGTAGGGCTTGTCGTTCATGTGTGACAGCTGGTGGTTCAGCAGGACCTTCTTGTCCTCGCAGACGTAGTCACAGAACTCACACTTGAACCTGCCAGGACAGAGCTGCCTGTCACAGGGGCTGAGGGGGAGTGGGACACGGGCTCTGCCAGGGCACGCCGTGGGTTGTGCCGGGCTCCCACCTGCGGTTGGCGATGGCCTGGATATGTGTCAGCAGGTGCATCTTGAAGGTGTAGCGCTTCTTAAAGGACTTCCCGCACTGTGGTGGGACAAAGCAGAGCAGTGTTCACCTCCTGCCCAGCCCTACTTGCTGCCAACCCCTCCCCAGGCTGTGCCTCCCTCACCTTGTCACACATGTGAGGCTTCTCTGTGCTGTGTGTCTTCATGTGCTGCGTAAGCCTCTTCTGCATGGGGTAGACACGGTTGCAGACGGGGCATGGGAAGGAGTTCAGCTTTGGTGGCTGGATGGAGAGCATTAAGATGAGCTCACCTGGACGGGCTCACCAGTTTCCTTACCCTCTCCCCCACTGCAGGACCTGGGCTGCCTTTCCTCAAGAGATCCAGAAACAATGCCCTCAACAAGGCATCGAGAATTTGTGCAAGATCCAGATGTGCCTCTTCCCATACTAACAGTGCTGAGAAACAAGCCAACAGAGTACTCAAACTCACCGGATCAGCCCTCTTCTTCCTAAAAAAAGAAAGAAGAAAAAGCCCCTTGTGTGAGCCACACCCCAAGTCTGAGCCGCCTTGTATCCAGACACCAAAACTCCCCTATTTGAAAAGGGCCAGAGGTCAGGGGAAGGGGTAGCCACAGCTGCCCTCTCAGGGCAGGAGGAACAGTGTCAGTGCCATTCAGTCCCCAGGACTGCGCTTCCCTCACCTGTCCCGGTTGTGCACCGTGGAGTGCCGGATGACATCCTTCTTGTACACACTGGTGTAATTGCACTCCTCACACTTGTAGGGCTTGCTGCCCACATGATTGAACATGTGCTCCTGGGAGAAGCAGAGCAGGGCCGTGAGGCCTGGGGCTGCGAGGCATCTTCGTGGGGTCGGGGCAGGGCAGACAGAGCTCACCTTGAGGGAGGACCAGCGCCGGGAGCGGTAGCTGCACTGCAGACACTTGAAGAGCTGCGGGTCGTTGGCCTCGTGCGAGTTGACGTGGAAGCGCAGATCGTCGTGCGTGAGGAAGCGCGAGCCGCAGATCCGGCACAGGTACGGCCGCATCAGGGGCTTGGGGGACTTGTAGTAGTACCTGCGGGAACGGGAGCAGAACTCAGAGCTGTGGTGGCCAAGGGGCTGGACCGGCCCTGGGCAGAGGCCAGAGGGCCCAGCACACCCCCCTCACCTGCGCCCCATGTACTTGCGGTATTTCTTGCCCAGGAAGCGGCGGGAGGGCCGCCCGCGCCGCCGGGGGATGGTGTCTGCCTCCTCAGCACCCGTGTTGGAGGAAGGGTCCTTGTTCTCGGAGTCGGACTGGCTGATGCTCGGCTCTGCCAGGCTCTCGCCGGTCCCATTCTCCAGGCCAGAGGAAGTGGCTGCCTCCGAGTTCTGCAGCTCATGGCTCGGTGTGCTCTGGGATGTCACCAGGGGCTCCACCTCCCCTCCTGCTCCACAGAGCGCAGCACAGCTCTGTCATGCCCCCGCTGTGGGCTCTGGGAGCTTGTGCACCCCTCCCTGCCCCAGCACTGCTGTTGCCTCCCACCTCCTTCACCTTCTGGCACATCCTGAGACATGTTCTCCAGACGAGGGAGCTTGCGGGGTCTCCCTGGGCGCCGGCGCGGCCTCTCCTCGCTGGATGTGGGGACAGTGCGGCCGTACTTGGGCTGTCGCCCCCGGGGCTCATCCTCAGCTGGGTTGTAGTCGCTGTCCTCTGAGGGCAAACACCCCAAAATGTCAGACCGACAAGAGGCTAAGCTACTTAATATGTGGGGAGAGCAAGTCCTACCTTCAGGGTCATCAATAGCACCAGCATCCATGATGTCATCATCTTCTTCTTCTGGGGCCTCCTCCTCCTCTGTCTTCTGAGCAGCTCCCCCCTTTCGTGGTCGCCCTTTCTTCAAAGCCAGAGCTGAACCCACTGCCACAGAGAACAGGGCGATAACTCTTTACCAGATTCTGTGCCAGAACAGACCCTTATGCTCCAACTCCTCCCTCGTTTCCTCCCCAGAGAGCAGAGCCCATCTGCAGCAAGGTGCCCTTGGCACTCACCAGGCTGGAAGTGACGCTCTTTCATGTGGTTAATCAGCGTTTTCTTGGAGACACTCTTGTACTGACACATCTTGCACTTGAACTGCTGCACCACCACCACCTCCATCATCTCCTCCAGGGTCTCCATGTCCGGTTGGTCCAGCTCCTCCCCGCCATCTGCCTCTTGAGCCTGCTCTCGCTTTACGGGCAGCTCCAGCACTTCCAGCTCTTTGGAAGGGTCTGAAGGGCCAGGCTGCTCAAGGCACGTGGAGGTAGGTCCATCAGCAACAGCTTCTATCACCAAACTATTGGCCAGAGCAGACGTGGCCATCTGGGACACCATGGGAGCACCTGAAACACCAAAACCCACTCAGCCCAGGGGCAGACCCTCCCCTGCACCCAAGGCTGCACCGAGGGCACAGGGCTGAACATGAGCTCAGGGGTGGCTTCTGACAGGACTGTGGTACAGGTGCCATGGCTGATCCAGCTGGGACACCCCCTCCAGGCCCCACTCCAGTGGCACAGGCTCACAGAGTCATCCACATGGACAGCCCAGGGTACTCCCTCACCATCATCAGGCCCTTGCAGGATGAGGTACTGTGTGGTCTCCGCTCCTCCATCCTCCGCACTGGTCACGGCGATGCAGCCTGGCAGGGAGAGCACAGAGGTGACTGCCAGATCCCAGGGCCACTGGGGCTCACTGCGGCTCTCCCAGCTCAGACACAAGCAGGGAAGTGTGAGGAGGGCCTGGCTCCCTGAATGGAGCCTGTTTGGGCTCTGGGTGGGAGCACACACTCACTCTGGATGATGTCCGGCCCGATGGTGGACTCGATGATTTTGTCAATGGCAGAGCCCAGGTCTGAGGAAGTGGATGCAGTGGAGTCTGACACGACCGTGGCTCCATCAGTGACCACACTGGAGTGGACGAGGACTTGTGGGGACTGTGACACCATGATGGACTGGCTCACAGTGGAGACACTGGAGACCAGGGTGGATTGGGCGATGGAGGATGAGTCTGGCAGGTAAACCCGGGGAGCGACTTCTGTGCTGGAGCTACTCTCTGAAACCTCTTCCTAGCAGAAGAAAAAGAGTCCAGCTCAGATCAGCTCAGCTGAGACACTTTTCCCAGACCAAGCCCCTGGGGCAGCCAACATATGCAAATGACCCGGTGTATTACTACAGAACTGCCAGGAAAGGCACGAGAGCAAATCCTCTGGTACCGACAAGGACCTGGACATCCAGGACTGTCCTTGCTATCAGGGGCAGTCCTGCTGCTCAGACCGGCAAGCACACACGGCACCAGAAGCATAACAGCGCCTGCCGAGGCCCCAGAGCTCAGTGTGTCAGAAACGCCCCGAGAAACCCCCAGGAACCAGAACCGCGGCCGCTCCCCCGGCGCCTACCAAAGAGGCCGCGCTGCTGTCGGAGCTCTGCCCCACGCCGGAGTCATCGGCGCGGGAGAGGCGCCCGGGCCCCGCGGCGGCGTCGCTGCTGTCCGCCGACACAGCGTCCGAGCTGCCGACGCCCAGCCCGCTCTCGGTGGGCTCCTCCCGCGCCGCCTGCGGGGCCGCGTCGCTGCTGCTCTCCACCGCATTCTCCTCCATGCCCGCCCTGCCGGGGCCCGCTACGCTCGACCTGCGGGGGGACCGCCGCCGTCAGGGCCGCCGCCGCCCGCCTTTCGCTCCGGGCCGGCCACAGCCCCCGCGGGGGTCCCGGAGCGGCCGCGGGCCCATCCCGGGGGTGCCGCCGCCGCCCGGTGCCCGGTCCCGTCATGCCCCGCGGCCCCGCCGGGCCCTCGCCCGCCATCTTTGCCGCGGGGTCCCCCCCGCCGCCTCCGCGCGCGCGCACACGGCGGGGCGGCCCCGGTGCCGCCGGGGCGGGGGAACCGCCGCCGCGCCGGGGAGAGGGAACCCCGCCGCCGCCGCCCGCCCGCCGACCCGCGCCCTCACCCGGCTCGCCGCGGCCCGGCCGCGCCCCCGCCGGAGCCGGCACCACGGCGGCCGCCATGGCCCCCCGCCCTCGAGCCGCGCAGCGATACGGCCGTGCGGGCCCCCCGCGCCGGGACTACTTACTGCCGCCCGGCCCCCGCCCCGCCCGCGGCGCTCGCCGCCTCCGGGGCACGCTCCTCGCCCCGGCCGCCGCCGCCGTCGCCTCCCGGCGGCAAACGGCGCCTCCCGCCTCCCGCGGGAGGGGGGAGGGCCCAGCTCCCCGCCGGGGGACTACTTTTCCCGCGGAGGGCTCTCGGCGGCGCTGCGTCCGTGCGTCATGGCGTCAGGAAGCGGCGCCCGGGCCCTGAGCGTCGGCGTCGCGCCGGGTTGCGCTGGTCACGTGACGGGGAGGCGGAAGTGGCGGCGGGGCCGGGGCTCGGTCCGCCCGGTCCGCTCTCGCCTGGCCCGACCCGGCGGGGGCTCCGCGGCACCGCCCGCCCTGCCACAGCCCGCGCCCCGGGAGGGCCCTGCCGCCCTGCCGCTCCGCTTCCCGTCCCGTAGCCCGCGGTGGGCGCTGAGACCGGCGCCCCTCGTGGGTGGGCGCCACTCATTCCCAAGCCGACCCTCTCCCGGGGCCTCCACTGGGCTCTCGCTCACCTCATTCCCCGCGGCGGTTCCTCCCCGCTCAGGTGGCAGAGGATGCCCGGTTGCTCTGCCTTGTCTGCCCTTTTTCGGGGGGCACGGGTGGGGGGGCTGCCCTGGGCTGGCCGGGGACAGCTCCTGATGCCTCAGCATTCCCGCAGGGATGTGCTCAGAGCTGAGCGCAGTGCTGTGCCAGATCGTCCAGCTGAGCTCAGCTGTGCATGGCCTGGGCTCGGCCTCTGGGTGAAGCCCTGCTCCGTGCTGATGTTTTTACCCAACCCCGGTGTTTAATGTTTCTCATGTTGCAGTGCTATTCTGAGAACGACTCTATCTCCCGATTTTTTTTTTTTTTTTTTAGAAAGGCAGCTGTGTTATGACTGCGCTCTGCTGGGCCTGAGCCTGCCTGCTGGGCTGGGTCCCCACGGAAGGGACACAGCGGGCGAGGGGAGTTCAGAGCTGCCCAGACAGAGCCAGCCCTCGGTGCCACCCTGTCGCTGGCCAGGCCGGCCGGTGCTGAGGCGGTGCCAGGCACAGCAGGACAGACGGTGTCTCATCTGTGAGCGGACGTGTCACCCGCCAGAAATCTGATCCAGTGGGTGTTGGGCTGGATCAGCCCTCTGGATCAGCCCTCTGGATCAGCCCTCTGGATCAGCCCTCTGGATCAGCCCTCTGCAGTGATCGGCCCTGGTGCTCTGCCCTTGGTGGGGCAGGCAGTGCCTGCACCAGCCCCTCCAGCCCAGGGCTGCTCTGGGGGAGCTCTGCGAGTCCCTCCTGTGCTGCTCCGGAGGCTCTGTGTGCCTGGCAGAGGAGCTGCTCCGCCAGCTGCTGTGCCAGCACCTCCCGGCTCTTTCTCAAGCTAATTAAATGCATCCTTGAAAGGTTTATGCCCTCATCCATCAGCACAGACAGCAGCGGTGAGCGCTGTCCCCGGGCTGGCCGTGTGATCGCTCCCGCTGCCTTGGGGCTGAGTCCCCACGTGCTGCTGCCGTCACCAACGCGCCAGAAGCCTGAGAGAGACAGCTGAGGGGTTGATTGCCTTTTTTTTTTTTTTTTCTCCATTTACTGCTCTTTAAAGTAGCTCTGTGGGAGAAGTGGAGCCAGGCAGGCCTTGGAGGGCTCCAGGGCCTGATGTCCCCCCTCTGTAGTCTCGTGGCTCACGCTGGCACAGCCTGACAGTGCCTGTGAGCAGCCGTGGCCTGGCCGTGTCTGGGCTGGGGGTGTCTCCCTATGCTCCCTGTCAGGGGAAGCTCTCTGCATCTGCCAAGGATGGGGAGTGGTGTCAGAGGAACCCCTGGCAAAAGCTGCCTCCCAGGTGTAGGGAACGGGACAGATTTGTGTCAGCCCAGCTGATTTCCCTCTTCCTGCCTTCAATCAGCTGCCCTGTGAGACAAGTGAAGGGTTTTCCCAACGGGTGGTGGCTCCAGGGCAAAGCAGCCTGAGCTCCGGGGGGCCTCAGGGGTTCATACGGGCCCTCCCGGTGCTGGCTTGGCCCATGGAAAGCTGCATCGAGCTTCCCTGTTGCCCTTCAGAGGTGCCCCACGTCCTCTGTCTCAGAGCATTGTCCCAGCAGAGCTTTGCTGCGATGGGTAACCTGCTATTTTTAAAAACGCCGTGTGCCCCCGGGCCGGGTGAGCGGGGGATTTCCAGGGCAGGCAGAGCACAGCTCTTCACTGATAATGCTCTGCTGCTGCAGCTCTGAGCCTGAAACCACTTCAGAGCCAAAGAAAACACGAAATCTCGGCAAGAGGCTTAAGAGAATCCAAAAACACGCGTTGGATGTGCATCCAAATACCTTAGCGGGGGGAGCAGCAGGTTAAAGGGCCTTCTGGGAACAGGCTGAGGAGACAACACAGCACTTGTGCCTGGACAACAAAGCGCTCGGGCTCGGGTGGGGTATGATATGAGGCTGGTTTTGGTGGGCTGGTGGATGAACTGCACCAACAGGCAGTCCCAGGCCCGGGGAGGGGTCACAGCTCTGTTCTCTCCAGCCTAGATGTGGCACTGGGAAGAGATACAGCCAGGCAAGCTGCCACTCAGGCACGGTGAGAACACGCTGATGGGTGACCCTGGTTGGGGTCCCATTCTCGTCCCATAGCCGCTCTGGGCTGCCCCTCCCCAGCACAGTTTGCTGAGCCACCACAGCTCCTCCGTGAGCTCATGGCCTCGGTCACCACCCCAGAACAGGAGTTTGTGCTGAGCACAGTGCCCAGGGCAGAGCCTCAGCCTCTCCCCCCACCCCTGCAACCCGAGCCCCCGACTTCCACCGCCGGTGATTTTGTCATCTGTGCTTGTTTGTTCCTCCTTGTTTCCTTTTTTTCTTTTCCAAGAAAACATTGCTGCGATGTTTGTGTAGCTGCAGGGCACGAATCCACATCAAGGCTTTGTATTTATATCCCACCTGGGAAGGGCGGTTGCATCAGCACATTTTGTAAAACGTTGAGCAAAGCAGCCCTTGCTGCAGGAAATGGTTTTTCTTCACACCAGATTGCCTCACTGCTCTGTGCCTTCCCAGCAGCGCTGGATCATGGAGAAGGCTCCTGGGGCGCTCCTGGGGGATCTCTCCATGCTGGAGTTGCAGTGAGCTGCCTGTCCCACGGCCTCCTGCACCATCAGTGCCTGCCCTGCCCACTGGCAGAGCGATGGCCGTGCCAAACATGCACTTCCTCCGAGCGTCTTGCCTTGCTCCCGTGTCGGAGCCATTCCCGCAAGGCTTTGGGACCATCAACAGCCTTTCCAGGATGCGCTTGGAGCTACTGGATGCAAACAGCTGGCTCCTCCGTGCCTGCCAGAACTGCTGCTCCCGCTGCTGGATGTTTTTTTTCCCTTTCTGGAGGGAACCTGTGGCTTCCTTCCCAGACCCTGAGACCTCGGAGCCACGGTCCAAGGCCACTGGCTTCCACCCTCTCCCGTGCTGCTGATTCATCACTGCTGGTTAGTTAAAAAATGGTAATCAGCAAATTACTGAAATATAAGTAAAATAAACAAGGTGGGCAGAGAGCTGTGTGTGTTGCAGGGCCCCAGAGGCCTCGGGTATGTGCTGTGCTGGGCTCTTCCCCTTCCCTGTGCTCAACCCCTGTGCGGGGCCTTGCCTGGATGAGCTCCCCTGAGTGGGGAATCAGTACCCAGCACTGCCTTGGGGCTCCTGAGCCCTGCCAGCCCTGCAGCCCTGCCCATGATTGGTCCTGGGGGACTGATCTGCTCAGTCCCTCCCTCCTCACCCCATGAGAGGGTGTCACTAGACCCCAGGCCGAGCAGGCAGGCTCTAGGGTCACTGCCCACCCTGGCAGCACAGCAGCTCTCTCCATCCTGGTGCTCCTGCAGCCCAGGGGCTGCCTTCTTCCCCTTCCACGATGCCTGCTTTTGAAAGGTTGTGTGGCCATGGCAGCTCCCGGAGGGCAGCCAGGCCGTGTGTGCCATTCCCGGGCTGCCTGGGCTTTGTCCATATGCCTGTGTTGACAACTGAGCCTCTCTGAGTTAATTTGGCAGCCAGCTCTAGAACAGTTGTCAAATGTTTTACTGAAACCCGAGCGTGTTGCATCCACCGCCCTTCCTTCTGCTTCGCGCAGTTTACAATTAAATGCCACCAGTTTTGCCCATATTCCACCTTCCACAAACCCCCGCTCCTTATTCCCGAGCCTCTCCGTCTCTGGCAGCCGCGGATTCCCGGGCGCTGCGTTGTCCCCTCGCGTGCGGGCACGGGCGGGCAGGTTGCCCGTCACTGTCACCATTGCTGCTCCCCCTGTTTTAGCAGGCAGCTGCCGTGCCTGTGTCACCATTGTCAGGCACACAGCGCTGCCCACCCGTGCTGTGCCGTGCCCCTGATGGCCCAGAACAGCAGCTGTGCCCTCTGGAGCTGGCGGCCGCCCAGCCCTGTCCTGCCCCGCTCATCTCCCAGCTCCTGCCTCACCCCCATGAGGTGCCTCCACGGGGCTGATCCTGCAGGTCACCCCACAGGAGATGTGGAGGGGGATGACAGTCTTGGGGGGGGGAGCCCATGAGCCCCCCCTTCCCAAAGGCACCGTGGGCGACCTGGACCCTGCGCCCCTCTCGCCTGCCTGACCACCCTGCGCTCCTGCTCCCGGCGGGTGGGAGAGTTTGGTAGAGCAAAGGTTGGTCAAAGCTGGAAGGCAGAAGCTGAGGCGGGAGGAGGGTCAAGGGATGGGACAGAGTTTGCAGCAAAGCGAGCCCTGAAGCACAAGAGCCCTGCAGCGTTTGGTTGTGTCGCTGTGCTGGCCACTGGCCCTGGTGCCTGGTAAATGGAGCTCTGGGTGAGACCCCAACAGACCCGGGGAGGGGTTCCAGGGTGTGCAGCGGCTGGGGAGGGCACGGAGGGTGATGTGCCAGCCCAGCGTGGGGAGGTGACTGTGCCACCCACCTGTGTGCCTGGAGCAGGTGTGGCAGCCGGGGGATCTGTCATGTGTGTTTTGCAGCTGGGAGGGGTGGTGACACAGCAGCGCTGGTTTCAGTGCCTGCAGGGAGGGGTGAGCTGCCCGGTGACACTGGCCACGTCATCCTCACCCAGACGAGAGGCTGTGGGAGCAGCAGCACCAGGGCTGGGGGCAGCGGAGCTGAGGGGGCAGAACAGCACCTCCTGCCCTGGGCAAACAGGGATGAAACACTGGCAAGAAACTGGTGCTGAGGTGTGGGGAGTTCCCCAGGTGAGGCAAGGGACAGGCAGGGACAGGCAAGGAACTGAGCAGGTGCATCCACAGAGTTTGAGGCAGGCAGGGAAGGGGTGCAAGGCTGGGGACTGGTGGTGCTGGAGTGCTGTGGGGCCGTGGCACGTGGAGTGGTTTGCCAGGAAGGGTCCTGGGCCCAGCTGGAGGCTGCAGTCCCAGCCCACGCGGCAGCACATATGGGAAGTGTGTGCAGGAATGTTGTTTCTGTCTGGAGCCCTTGAGCAGGAGTGATGGGACTCCAAGCCTCTGACGCAGAGCTGCTCCCTGTGCCCTGCCCTGCTCCTGTGCCAAGCATCCCCAAGCCCAGGTCACCATGCACAGCACAGGCTGGGTGTCAGCTCTGCTCTCTGGGATCCGAGTGCTGCAGAGCCCACGGCATGGGAGCAGGGATGGGCTCAGGGCAGGGGGGCTGACAGCTGCTTGGCCTGGCTGGGAACTGCTTGGCCTGGCTGGGAACACACACTGATGCCCTGCCTGCCGGCTGGGGGGCATGGCTGTGCCATGGCAGCCGTGGCACTGACTCTCCCTGCCAGGTCCAGCTGCTCCCTTCCCTCTGCACAGGTTGTGTTCTCCGCGCGACCGGCGCTTGGTGTGCCTGACCCTCTGCTGTCTCACCCGCACAAGATGCTGACTCTCTCCCACCCCACTTCCCCTTGCCACCACGCTCCTGCCTGGCCCCTCACGCTGGTGGAGTGCCCCATGCCATCCACACACCTGGGTCTGTCCTTTGCTCCTGTGCCCCCCCTGAGCCCTGCCCGGGGTGCCAGGTGGGAGGCAGTGACCGCAGTGACTGTGGCAGCTGCATGTCCCTTCACCCCCAGCTCCTCAGTTCTCCCACACCTTTGTCACCCTGGTGCACCCCGTGGCTGTGGCTGTTCAACCTCTTCCCTGGCCAGCTGGTGCCATGTTCCCTCCCTGGCTGATCCCCCTCCTGCTCGCCTGCACAAGAGGAATAAAGCTGGGGAGGGTCCAGGCCCTGGCTCCATACAATCTCCCCAATTCTCACTGCTGGCCCAACCAGCAATTCCCGACACCTGCAGCCACACAGAGATGTCACTGTGTCACAGAGTGTCCTGTCAGCCCCGGGCAGGGATCCAGGCAGGCAACCAACCCCTCTGCAGTGTCCCAGACCAGCTTTCCCACAGAGGGTCTTCCTGAGGGTGGCCGTGAGTAAGGGCGTGGGAAGGGGCTGCGGTGGCTGTTCCTTCCCCTTTTGGGAGCAGCGGTGGTGACAGGCACCCTCGTGGCTCGGGCAGTGTCTGGGATGGAGGATGTCCGCGTGGTTTTTTCCATCTCACTCGTCTTCTCGGAGGTCCTGGGAGTAAACAGGGCCACAGGCAGCCCAGGCTGGGCACAGCTCCTGGGGTCCCTGCCAGCCACAGCCCTCCCCTGCCTGTGGCACCGCCCCTGCTCACCGCTGCCCTCCTCTCCTGCCATCCACAGCATCCCTCCACACGTGCTAAGGGACCTGTGCCTTGCCCCGGCTCACAAGCAAGCTGGCCCAGGCAGCCTCTCATGGGGCTCATGCCAGCAGTGCCAAGCCCATCCCGTGGAGTTCCCTGCCTGGTATGGAAGCTGCCAGCGCTGCCAGACACGGGGGTTTCCCTGCTGCCCTGGCCCTGCTCCCTGCCGAGCCTCCAGAGAGTCACCAGAAAATCCCCCGGGATGGTGCCAGGAGGAAGCTGGTGAGCAGGACCGTGAGTCAGTGGGAGCGGCCAGGCCGAGGGCAGAGCTGTGGTCAGCAACCCCCCACCGGGGCTCCCACTGCCCCAGGGCTGGCCAGAATGGGGTGCACTGGCTCTTGGCTCCCCCTGCCATCGCTTGCTCCCCTCCCAACCCCCTTCCTGCCAGTGCTACCCTGTGCTGCTGGGCCGTGGCTCTGCCCGTGGGATGCCACAGGCACTGTGCTGTGCTGTGGGGGTGCCGTGGCGGTGTGCCCACGCTGTGGGAGCTGTGGCTCCTGCATGCGGTGGAAATGAGGGATGGGAATAGCATGAGAAAGGCCCAGGGATCTGCCACAGCGCTGGGGAGGACAGAGCCGGATCTGACCCTCTGGCTGCATCCGGGAGCTGGCATCAAATGTCACCTTTCCTGAGCTGCCCTGGGGGTTCTTTAGCACCCAGCTCCATCAACAGCTCTGTGCTGTGGGCTGAGATCCTGGCAGCCTGGAGAGTGGGGGATGTGGAGCAGTGCCTGCTCCCCACATGCCTCAGGATCCATCAGCTGCAGCAGGTTATTGGAGCACTGTGACAGAGCCCCCTCCTTGCCTCAGCCAGGCAGGGAGCACAGGGAGCCTCCTGCCTGGCAAAGGGCTGGGCCATGCACAGGGGCAAGGGGGGCGGGCTGGAAGGGGCAATAGGAGGACGATTTAGGAGGCTGTGGGGTCCCTGGGCTGTGTCCCACTGTGAGGGAGGCTTGGCTGGATTTGTTTCTCACATGGGGCATAGGATGGTGGCTGCTTGTGGAGCAACATCCTGCACCAGGGAACGGGGGCTGCTCTTGCAGGACTGTGGTGGGGAGTGAGGCAACCCCCTGATTTCTCACTGTTGCTTCCTCCCAGTGAGAGCTCCCTGTGCCTGGCCAGCCATGACCCTGAGCTGAATCCTGCCAGCACTGGGCACCTGGCAGGTGATACTGCCCCAGGGATGATCCCTCCCTTGGATCCCCTCCCTCCCAAGGGCACAGGGAGTTTGGCTCCCTCCTCTCACCATCCCCAGCTGTGCTGGGTGCCAACATAACTTGCTTGTCCTCTGGCTGGGCCAGGAACTGCTGGTTCGGCTCAGCCAGAGCTGGGGTGATGGGGGGAGCGGGTGGCTCCTGAGACACACTCTGGGACTGTTGGGAGCTGGGAGGACAGGTACCAGCAGGAATGGGGGAACAGGAAGATCCTCCTGACAAAGTCAGCTGAGGAGCCCGTGGGGCCCTGTGAGGCTGGGTTAGTGAGAGCTGGGGCAGGGGATCCATCCTGGGACCTGTGTCTCAGGCAGCGTTGCTGGGCTGCAGCAGCCCTCCCTCCCCCCCGCTGACGCTGCGCCTTCTTCTCTGCCATCTGTTTTCCCCTCGCTCCTCATCCCTGTTTGCTTTCCCCTTCACCGCTCCTGTTCCCACAAGCGTCGGCACTTTGGGAGAAGCAGGAAAACACCATCCCATGGCAAGGTCTGTGCTGTGCTGGGCTGGAATCTGAGTCAGCAGCACCCTGCAGAGCAGAACAGGGAGGATAGGGCACCCCCATGTCCCACGGCACCAGGTGGAGTGTCCCTGTGCCCAGAGCTGCTCTCAGGCAGGCACTGCCTCTGGTTCTCTGGGGCTCTGCCACTCAGCTGTTGGCTTGTGGACTTAGAGGTACCATGGGGTGAGGAGCCATGGGGATTTCCAGTGCTGGAAACACTCTGACCCACTGGGGCGATGCAGCCGCGGTGGGGACATGGGGATGGATGCAGTGTCCTGGTAGGGGTCCAAGCTCCCAGTTCTTGGACAAGGTGGGTTGCAGGTGCTGGGGCTCAGGCAGGGGTTCTGCTGATGGTTCTGCCCTCATGCCCACCCAGAACCCCACGGGTCTGTCTCTGGCATCATCAACCCTTCGCCAGCCAAGCTCAGTGTCAGCCAGTGTGATGACCCATCTGCAGAGTCCTGAGCACCCGGCCAGCCCCCAGTGACCCACTGCTGTCCCCACAGCCACCACGGTCTTGGGGCCAGCAGGGCAGTGCCCTGTGCAGGGTAGCCCTAGGGTGGCTGTGCTATGCTGGGCCATGGCCCAGTCACTCTCCCACGATCCTGTCCTTGCATGGCTGCAGGATGCAGTGTGTTTAGTAAACAAGGTGATGAAACAGTTAAGGCAGCGATCGGAGGAGCCTGAGTCTGTGTTTCGTCACCGTGGGAAGGGAGTGAATCGGCGCTGAGGGGTCTGAGGGTGACTCATTGCCCTCCTGGCCCATAAATAGGAGCGGGGAGCCCGGCAGCACCCAGAGCAGACAGCGGGGACCAGCACAGCCAGAGCCCTCCTGCCACCAACACACCATGGCACTCCTCCTCCTGGCCCCGCTTGCCGTGGGGCTGCTGGCTGTCTCCTGCTGTGCAGCCCCTCTCCAGGGCAGGCCGCAGGCAGTTGTCACCTTCCCGGGGGATCTGGTCAGCACCCTGCCGGATCTGCAGCTGGCGGAGGTGAGGGGAGCGTGGCCCCGTGGTCCCCTCCCAGCACCCAGGCTCTCGAGGGGTTCCCTGGGTGGCAGCGAGGGGATGCAGGCAGAGCCTGAGAGCTGTCTACCTGCTTGAGCTCTGGGAGGTGCCCAGGCTGGGATGGGTGCCTGAGGCTGCTGGAGCTCACCCTCGGGCTGCCTTTGCTCCCCAGCGTTACCTGCTGCAGTTTGGCTACACCACGGAGGCGGAGGCGAAGACCGGCAACAGGCAAGTGTCCCTGGGCAAGGCGCTGCGCAAGATGCAGAAGCAGCTGGGCCTGGAAGAGACGGGGGAGCTGGATGCTGCCACTCTGGAGGCCATGCGAGCTCCCCGCTGTGGTGTCCCTGACGTGGGAACCTTCCTCACCTTTGAGGGGGACCTCAAGTGGGACCACATGGACCTGACGTACCGGTGAGTCTGCCCTGGAGATGAACCCTTCTGCCTGCAGGGCGATGGTCCCTGGGGGATGGAGACAGCCTGAGGAAGCAGGTGGGCAGCAGCCTCTGTTCAATCCTCATCTGGGCTTGGTGCTGCTGGCACAGCTGGGTCTTGGGGCTGCCGGGGCCAAGCTGGTACAGAGGCAGCATCTGCTCCCTGATGTCTGGGAGAGCATCTGAGCCCCGCACCGAGGGTGGTGGTGGCTGCTTTGCCCAGCCATGCCAATGCTGCTGTCCCCTCCCAGGGTGGGGGCACATCCCTGCCCAGAGCAGGGTCACTCCTGCATGAGGAGGAGACCTGGCAGCACTGATCCACTGCATCCCTGGCAGGGTGATAAACTACTCCCCCGACCTGGACCGTGCCGTGATCGATGACGCCTTCAGGAGGGCGTTCCAAGTGTGGAGCGATGTGACCCCCCTCACCTTCACCCAGATATACAGTGGCGAGGCAGACATCATGATCATGTTTGGCAGCCAAGGTGATGTCCCGTGGGCAGGCAGGGAATGAGGAGGGGGCTGGTGACATCCTTCCTTGTCTCACATCTCCTTGCAGGGGGTCCCTCTGCCCCCACATGTGCCGACAGGGCTGGGGGGTCTGTGTGCACACTGGGGGCGTGGGGGCTCCTCTGGCAAGGCCAGCTCTGAGGGTGCTTTTCCCTGCAGAGCACGGGGATGGATACCCCTTCGATGGCAAGGACGGGCTCCTGGCCCATGCTTTTCCCCCGGGCAAGGGCATCCAGGGTGATGCCCACTTTGATGATGACGAGTTCTGGACACTGGGAACCGGCTTAGGTAAGGGCAGGGTGTGGTGGGTTGGGGGGTCTGATGGCACCAGCCCCAGGCCTGGCATTGAGCCGCCCCTCTCTGAGCAGTGGTGAAGACCCGTCACGGGAATGCCAACGGTGCCGAATGCCACTTCCCCTTCATCTTCGAGGGCCAGTCCTACTCCCGGTGCACCACGGAGGGGCGCAAGGATGGGCTGCCCTGGTGTGCCACCACCGCCAACTATGACCGGGACAAGAAATACGGCTTCTGCCCCAGCGAGCGTGAGTAGCAGTTTGACCATGGCCCCTGCCCAGCCCCGCAGTGCCCAGGGCCCTCCTCACTCCCCCTTGCCCCACAGTCCTCTACACCAACGGTGGCAACAGTGATGGGGCCCCCTGTGTCTTCCCCTTCATCTTTGATGGCACCTCCTACGATGCCTGCACCACGGACGGGCGCTCCGACGGCTACCGCTGGTGTGCCACCACCGCCAACTTCGACCAGGACAAGAAATACGGCTTCTGCCCCAACCGAGGTGCCAGCGGGGTGTGAGGGGGAGGAGGGCATGCAGGGTGGGCACATGGGGGATCGCAGGGCTGTCAGTGTGGCCGCAGCCAGCCCCACTGACACTGCACTGCAGACACGGCGGTGATCGGCGGCAACTCCCAGGGGGACCCGTGTGTCTTCCCCTTTACCTTCCTGGGGCAGTCCTACAGCTCCTGCACCAGCCAGGGCCGGCAGGATGGCAAGCTCTGGTGTGCCACCACCAGCAACTATGACACCGACAAGAAGTGGGGCTTCTGCCCTGACAGAGGTACCGTCCCCCATGCCTGTGCTCCCCCCAGACCCACACCGTCCACTGCACTCACTGTGGGGCCCGTGGTCTCTGGGTGCCATGCCCTGTCCCATTGAGCCCCACTGGGCACTGAGGCCGGTGCTTTCCCCCAGGTTACAGCATCTTCCTGGTGGCTGCCCATGAGTTCGGGCACTCGCTGGGGCTGGACCACTCCAGCGTGCGTGAGGCTCTGATGTACCCCATGTACAGTTACATCCAGGACTTCCAGCTGCACCCCGATGACGTCCAGGGCATCCAGTACCTCTACGGTGAGCAGCTGTGCCACAGCTGGGCACACTGTGGGGCCCACAGCACCAGGCTGGCCCCAGCCTCACACCCTCCCCTGTATTCGCTCAGGTCGTGGCTCTGGCCCTGAGCCCACTGCACCTGCCCCCACCGAGGAGCCCCAGCCCCTGCCCACGCAGGAACCCCAGCCAGTGCCCACAGAGGAGCCCCAGCCCCTCCCCACAGAGGCTGGCAGCACCTCCACCACTGAGGAGGAGGAGGAGGAGACGCCGGAGCCCACAGCTGGGCCCATTCCTGTGGATCCCAGCCGGGACGCCTGCATGGAGAGGAACTTTGATGCTATCACGGAGATCAACGGGGAGCTGTACTTCTTCAAGGATGGGTGAGCAGCAGCACCTGGCGCCTCCTGCCCTGGCCAGTGCTGGGGTGATGAATGGATGTGGGCGAGCAGGGGGCTGTGCTGGGGGTGTGAGGGGACACTGGGCTGTGCCAGACTGGGTTGATCAGGATGCCTAACCTTCCCCACCAGGAAATACTGGACCCACTCATCCTTCTGGAAATCAGGCATCCAGGGTGCCTTCTCTGTTGCTGACACCTGGCCTGGCCTCCCAGCCACCATTGATGCCGTTTTCCAGGACTTGCTCACCAAGAGAGTCTTCTTTTTCGCCGGTGAGCTCTGCCCCCACCACTCTTGGCCCCTGTGCCACCAGCAGCAGGGGTGCCCCCAGGGCCAGCTGATACCTCCACTTATCTCCCACCGCAGGTCGGCAGTTCTGGGTGTTTTCTGGGAAGAGCGTGCTGGGCCCCCGGGGGATCGAGAAGCTGGGTATAGGGAAGGAAGCCGGCCGCATCTCGGGGGCCCTGCAGCGGGGCCGCGGCAAAGTGCTGCTCTTCAGCGGGGAGAATTACTGGAGGTGAGAGGCACCAGAGACCAGCAGAGCCTGCCCGTGCCCCTGGCAAGGGGCTGAGAGGGGGGTTCCCGGCAGCCCTGAGCACAGCTCTGCTCTCCCACAGGCTGGACGTGAAGGTCCAGAGGGTGGATAAGGGCTACCCCCGTGCCATCGACGACGTCTTCACTGGTGTCCCCCTTGACTCCCACAACGTGTTCCTCTACCAAGGTGAGTGGAACCTGGTGGGTGGGTGCCACGTGGACACCCCCAGCCTGCCCCAAGCCTCCTGCGGGCAGGGATTGCATTGCCCTGGTGCTGGACTCAGAGTGCTTGGGTGTGTGGGGAATGGCCTTGGGGCAGGGCATGCCATCAGCTCCAGAGGGTCCTTGCAGTGGGGCTGGCAGGTGGGGCAGCAAGGTGCAGGGTGCCAGGTGCCTCTGCTGCTCGGGCAACCACTGGGATGGGTCCCTGCATGGCCAGCCCCGCTCTGACCCTCCATTCCCTCTGCCCCCCACCCTTGCCCAGACAAGTACCACTTCTGCCGAGGTGACTTCTACTGGAGGATGACACCGCGCTACCAGGTGGACCGGGTGGGCTACGTCAAGTATGACATCCTGCAGTGTCCCCAGCACTGAGGGCCCAACCAGCCGCTGGCTCAGCCAGCGCTGCTCCCTGCCCACCACACCCAACCCGTGGGCTCCCATCTCACAGGCTGAGCCCTGGGGGTCTCATGGCTGTGGGCAGCCCCAGCTGAGGAGGGGGCTTCACCATCTCCCTGGCAGGAAGGGACAGGGGGTCCTGGGTTCACCTCTTGGGAGCTGCCCGGTCCAGGGAGCCCCAGACGGGGAGCAGGACTCTTGCCACAGCTGGCATCGTGCCGCCCCTGCCAGCGCTGGCTCCACAGCACAGAGGCGTTTGCCTGGTGCAAACCGCAAATGGATTTGAGACAAATTTGTCTTTTTCCTGAGCCAGCGGTGCCAGGTCGGGCTGAGCCCCACTGGGAGCTGGCGCCTGGGGACGCACTGGGGCGGGACACGGGGGTCTGACCACTCCTGCCCGCTGCCCACTCCACCAACCGCCTGCTCTGCCAACCACCCGCCCATTTGTAATAAAGACAATTCTTTGGACACAGCCTCGAGTGCTCCATCAGCGGCTGGAGCCACGGTGCAGAGAAGCTCCTCCTGCCGAGGGCATCGCCCTCCCCTGGGCTTGGGTGTGCCAGCACCTCTGGGGAAGGGGGCATTGGGTGGGGGGTTGCCACCAAGTCCCCCTGTGCAAAGGACTGTGGATCCCTCAGGGACGCTGGGTCCCACCGGGGAGGATATCCGCTGGTCCCAGCACGACCCGCCACCAGTCCTATGCCAGGCACGGCCCCCTCTCAGGCCCCCCAGGCGGTGGCTCCGCATATCCCGCCCCCGCTGCCCTCCCCTGCGCTCCAGCTTTGCACGGCGACGAGGAGCGGGCGGTTGCCGCCGGCTGGGACACGGCGTATGGCCGGGACACAACGTGTGACCGGACTACCCCCTGTAGCCGGGACCCCACCGCGGGCTGGCCCCGCAGAAGCCCCCCGGCCCTGGCTTGTGTCTGCGCGGCCGCAGAGCCTGGCGGCGGGGCCAGGGCCGGGGCCATGCCCGGGGTGCCCGGGTCCGCGGCAGGGTGGGGCGGCCGCAGCCCCAGGGCCGTAATGAGCTGTAATTAGTGGCCGAGTCTCCGGGCAGGGCGGGGGCAGAGCGCGGTCCCGTCCCTTCCCTTCCCGTCCCGTTGGGGCACGGTCCCAAGCACCCCCAGTTCTGCGGCGGCTGCGGGACTGGCCGGGCGCGGCGGAGCGGAGCGGACCCGTCCCGTCGAGTCGGGCCGGGTCGGACCGGGTAGAACCGGGCGGAACCGAGCCGAACGGAACGGGGCCGGGCCGATCCGCTGGGACCGGAGCCAGCCCTGCGGCCGCGGGGGCGGCGCGGCGGGCGGTGCCGCGGGCACTAGGACCCCGGTCAGCGCCCGGCGGGGCCGCGCTCGGCGGCCGCCTCGGCCGGAGACACTTGTGGCGGCGGCGGGGCCATGAGCGGGCGCTTCACCGTCACCGGCGGCGGGGGTGAGCGCCGGGGGGGCTCCAGGGGCAGGGCAGGGTCCGCGGGGAGGGTCCGTGGGTAGGGTCTGCGGGGCAGGGCAGGGTCCGCGGGGAGGGTCTGTGGGGCAGGGCAGAGTCCGTGTGGAGGGTCCGCGGAGGGGTCCGTGGGGAAGGCCGGGCCGTCGGGACACCGTGGGGGGCTGCGGAGTGACGATCGGTCTGTCGGGCCCCTCGGAGGTGATGCAGACCCCCCGGAACGAGGATGGCGTGGAGCTCTGGGACACGGGAGATGGGGGTTGCAGAGTGGGGAGTGGGGTTTGGCTGCCTGGGCAGGACCCCTCATCCCGGGATATATCCCGGGGTCACCCCCGCTCCCCTGGGACCTCCCCTGCTCTGTCCCTGTCCTGGGGGCTGTCAGAGTGAGGAGGCCTTGCTCCTGCGGGACTGGCAGCGGGATGAAGCGGGGTTACAGCTGGGGGTCGACTGTGGGTAAAAGGCCACACTGCTCCCCAGGGAGCCACGGTGCAGGGTGGCTGTGGCCAGGCCAGGGCGAGGGTGTGGGGAGGGCAGGCTGTGGCCAGCCCACAGTGGCCACCAGGCTGCTATGGGCTCAGGCACTGGAGCCAGCAGCCATCGCCTCGCCGTGCTCAGGGGACGTGGCGGTGGGGCCGTGCTGTCACCAGAGCCGTATCGATCCCAGAAAACCGGCCGACGGCAGCACCGTGCTGCTGGAGCTGTGACCTTGCACCCTCGGCGAAGGGCGCGGGTGGGAGGCGCGAGCAGCCGGATGGGCGCCACAGCACCCAGGCTGGGCTGTGCCCCCGGCGCTGGGCTCTGGCCCACGGGGCCCTGGTGTGGGATCCCACCAGGGTGGGTTATGTAGGGCTGGACCCGGTGGCAAGGGGACGCAGGGCCATTTGTCACCCCGTGGCGTCTGGGTCAGCTGGGCCTGGCCCGTGGGCTGGGTTGAGTCAGAGTGGACAGTGATGAGCTGGAGCTGAGGCTGAATTCTGTGGCCCTCCAGGAACAGCTCATTGGCTTGACAGCCAGTCTGCTGGTGTGGGGGTGAGGGGAGATGGGGTAGGCATGGTGAGCGGCCACAGTGGGAGCAAGGGACACATCCCCCTGGCTGAGCTGTGACCTTGTGCCCTCCCAGAGGACAGCTGGTGGCTGGCCCTGCTAGGGGTGCCCAGGGCCCACCCTACCTCGTGGGGTGGTCATGGCCGTGGCAGGGTGGGTGCTGAGGGGTTGGGCAGTGTGCAGGGAGTCTCCAGGCTGCCCCAGGTGATGCCCCACGTTGCTCCACGGTGCGGGGCCGTTTGTGCCGCCTCCTGAGGGTGGGTGGGAGAGGGTGCATGGGGCTGGCAGCTGCGGGGCTGGTGGGGGCTGTGGACAGCAGTGGTGCCACGAGGGACCCGGCCCTCGGTGGGCACTCAGTGCTTCCTGGCCCCATCCTAGTGTCACGCATGGGGCTGTCGGTGGCTCAGAGCAACGGAAATCCCGGGACTTTAGGGGGTCCGGGCGCGGGCAGGGGGCTGCAGCCAGCCGTGCTGTCAGTGCCGGGATGATGCTGGGACTCTCGGGGCAGCCTGTGGACCCCCAGCCCGTCCGTGGGCTGGTGCCCTGCTCAGGGCGCCTTGCGAGGCCCGGGGCCGCCCCCCGAGCCAGCCCTGCTCGGTAGCGCTGGTGCTGCTGGGGAGAAATCTCAGTCCCGTGCGGACCCGGAGCAGGGACGGCCGCGGGAAGGGACAGTCCGGTGCCAGGCAGGGGCAGGCAGGGTACGGGCAGCGCGCAGCCACGGGGGCCCCGTGGTCACTGTTGCGGTACGGCCGGGACCGGGGCTGGGCCCGGGTGGTCGGGTCCGGTCGGGACGGGACGTGGCGCGCGGGGTCTGTGCGGGCGGGGGCGGACGGGGCTGCGCGGGGTCCCGGCGCCGCCAGGGGGCGATACCGGGACGGGACGGCTCCGGTAGGGGGTGTGTCCCGCCAGACCCCGCCCCTGCCCCGCCCCGCCCCGCCCGCGGGCCCCGCCGGTGCCGCCGCCCCGGGGGAACCCGGTCCCGCCGCGGGGGCGGGGCGAGCCAGGCCCCCGCGGGACAGGGGATCGGTGGGCTCCCCCTGGGACCCAACTCGAGACTGGGTCCCCCACCCGCCCGGGGCGGTGGTCGCGGGGCTGCTCCCCCCGTGCCCGCTGCGCGGGCCGTGGGGCGACCGCCCTATCCCGGCGGGGCACCGGGGCATCACCACCGCGAAGCCTCTCCGTGTCCCGAGCACCCGGACTCGGCGGCAGTAGCCATGGCAACCAGCCCGTTAAGGAGCCTCTCTCGTTGCCATGGAAACCGGTCCCGGTGTCATCCCTTCCGTGACTCCCGGGGCTGAGGGGGTTTTAAGCTGGGGGATATGGGGCCATGGGGTCGTGGGCCTTGGGTGATGGACAGGGTTGTGTGGGGCACCCATGTGAGATTGGCTCTGGGCAGGAGGTGAGCTCCTGGGGGAGCTTGGGTAGAGTGGGGACCCCACCAGCCCTGGCTGCACCTTTATGCACGGCCACTGCATAAAGGGGGGCCAGGGTGCCAGGGATGGGGCAGGGCCCTGATTCGAGGCACAAGGCACAGAGAGGTGCATGTGAGGGATGGGGACTGCTAAGGAGGCTCCCCTGGTCCCCCATCTCCCTCAGCTCTTGGCTTCCCGTTTCACCCACTGAGGTCAGGTTTGTGGTAGACTGGGTGCCTTTGGGGTGTCATTAGAAGCACCAAGGGGCTGTGCCATGGAGGGGCCAATGATATGGGGGGGTGGTATGCTGTCAGGGGGGCTGCAGCAGCTGAAACCCCATCTGCTGCCTGCAGCACCTTCCCAAGGCCTCTCTGTGCCACTGAACCCACCACAAGTGCTCCAGTGGGGTGCCAGGGTGGGGGTCCCTGCACAGGCTGTGGGGCTGGGTGAGGGGCGGCATGTGGGACACTCCAGAGCTACATCAGCTGATACCACACCCAACCCTTCTGGGGGTGGCTGTGCAGCTGCTCCTTGGCCATCGCTGGGCCTTCTGGCCCTTGCTTGGCAGCGGCTGCCTGGCATCCCCAGTGTGCTGCAGCCGGCACGGGGCTGCCTGGGGGCTCCTCAACTGTGTCGCTGGGAGCAGGGCCTGGCAGGAGGAGGCCGCTTCCACTGCTGATCCCTGTTCCAGGCTGCCTGTCCGCCCACTGCCACGGCCCTGCCGCCGGCAAGACATCTGGGCAAGGGCAGCTGGGGATGCTGCGCCAGCTGCGCGTGGTGCTGGGCTCGCATGACGCAGGAGCTCACGGCTCCTGCCTTGCCCCATGGCCTCCTGCCCGCTCTGTCCCACTGCCGCCCTTCTGCTCTTGGCCCCAAGCAGCTCCTCCCGTGGCTCCTCTCCCAGCCCCACAGGACACTACCCCCCTCCATGTCCAGTCCCACTGCTGGAGCTGGTGGCAGGTCCCAGCTGGTGCCCACGTTGCCTACGGGCTCTGTTTTCACCCTAGCGCTGGTGGCAGGGCCCTCACCTGTTTGGATGGGGATGAACAAGACCACTCCATCCCGCTGAGGTGCTGCAGGACATGTTCCCCTGGACTCACAGGGCCATCAGAACAGAGCGGTGTGGGGCACACCGTGATGCAAACCCTCCGCCGTGACCTTTGGCTGGCTGTGGGAATCACCGCCCTCCTGCCCTGCTGCATCTCCAGGCTCTCCCCACCTCTGTGTCCTCTTGGGGTCTCTCCTGCCACAGCTGTTCTTTCAACCAGGCCCTCTGCCTGTCCTCACACCCTTGAGCCCTTGGTGTCCCATCCTGGCAGGATGCAGGTGGGCAGGCTGCCGACTGTGCCCGGGGATCACAGCAGGTGGTGCAGCCGTGCTGACCGGCATCTCCACAGCACGGCTGCCCCCATTTTCTGGGTGGCACGCTGCCAGCTGCCCGCTCCCTGCCCTCAGGAGGTTTCCCAGCACCTCCAGCACGTGTCTCACTCCTGGGAGGTTTGACCGCTGCCAGTGACAGGACAGGCTAGGGCTGTGTGGCCGATGGCTGAAATGCTGACCCTGGGAATATCTGTGGGAATGGTTCCCCACAGCCAGGCTCTCTGTGACAGAGTCTGGGGCATTCTCAGGAGGCTCTGCAGGGGTACAGGACACTTTGCAGGGATGCTCCTTGGCTTGGCGGAGGAGTCATGCCTCTCTCCGTCATCGTTCCCGGGCAGCCTCTTGCAGTTAAGTGGGGCACTGATGCTCTGCCTGGCCCAGTGCCAGGCTCCTGCCTGCTACTCAGGCTCAGGGGCCACTTGCAGCTGATCCCCCCCTCCATGGCCAGGGAAAAACGTCTGTTTTCCTCCTTTCCCATGCACATGCGCTGCCCGCAGTGGGGCTGCAGGCAATGCAAGGGCATGGGTGATGCCCAAACCGTGCCAAACCTCCCTGCTCCCAGCACACTGCACCACATACCCAGCCTTGGGCATTTGGGCCAGGGTTAGGTCAGTGTTCTGCTTGGGGATCAAGCCCCCTCAGTCTGCTCTGCCCCAGAGACACCCTCAGTTTGTCCCCCCATGCCGGTGGCACCCTGCGCATGGGCTAAGCCAATGCAGTCTTGATAGCATAGCCCCCTGTGCTGCCGTCAAATCCCAACCCCTGAAATGGAGCCATAATCCAGGGATTAGGGGATTAGTGGTCTTTCACGTGCTCCCTCCCCCCCATCTGTTTTAGCAGGAAAATCCCTCTTGTGCCGAGCCCACGCGCTGTGGCCTCCTGCAAAAACCACCCTCCGGCACTTGGCACTCACCGTGGGGTGGACCCCAGCCCACTGCCCCTCTGCCCAGCCACAGTCTCCACATGGGAGAAGGCTCTGCTAACCCCCCAGACCCACCTGTGAGTGTGGCTCTGCCTTCTGCATCCTTCCTGCAGCCCTTGCCTCCCAGTCCCATCCCTTGAGAGTGGGCAAGCCCCTTGCTCCAGCGCTGGCTCCTGCTCAGGGCCAAGGGGTGCAGGGGTGAGGGGCTGGTGCTGCTGCAGCTGGTCGGGGCAGCCCCATGCAGGGGCTGCCACGCAGGTTCCTGGGTGGGGGGGGTGCCCACCCTGAGCTGCCCGCCCTCCCTGCCACCATCCTGTGCCACTTGCCAAGGAGCTGGGGCTGTGCCACTGCAGCTCTCCAGGGAAACCCGATCCGGGGGTCCTGGCTGCAACCTTAGGGCAGGGATCAGCATGTCCTGCTGGTCTGGGACAAGGGGTCTGGGTCTCCCTCCCGCCCGCGAGGTCAGGCCGGGGAGCCTCTGCGCTGCGGAGCAGCTGGCCCCGCACCAGGAGAAAGTAAACAATTAATTACAGCCGTCAAGAAGTAACGGAGGCCAGCGGGCTGTCATGATCTCAGACCGCGCCGGAGGAGACGCCGGGAGCTGCAGCCAGCTCCGGCTCGGGGATCCTCCTGGATTAAGTGCATGAGAGAACAGGGAGCTGCAAGCAGCCCTGCAAGGTCCCTCAGCAGCCCCACAAGGTCCTTCAGCAGCCCCACAAGGTCCTTCAGCAGCCCCACAAGGTCCTTCAGCAGCCCCAGCCAGAGGGTGGCCTGTGCCCCTGGTCCTGCAGGGGATGGTTGTGAGGGCTAGGGGCTTCAAAAGCAGCACAGGACCTGGAGGGTTCAGTCCCATCTTGGCCCTTCTCCAGGGCCAGCCTTGGACCTGTGAGTCCAGGAAGGTTTTTATGGATGTGACCCTGGCCCCCTGGGCATGAAGGGAGGTCATACCTAGCCTGTTCCCCTCTGTGGGCAGCGTTCCCCATGCTGCAGGGGTCTACTGCCTCTTCTGTTCCCCCGGCCCCGCTGTGGGGTGGTCTGCCTGTCCCTCCCCCTCCTCGGGTGCCCTGGATGGTCCTGCTCTTGGGACAGAGGGCTTTGCCCCCGACTGGGGCCTTACTGCCTGGAGAGGGTCCCCTGCCTGACTGGTGCTGCCCACCCGGGAACCACCCCCACCTGGGACCTGCGGGTTGCAGGGTAGGGTGTTGCCGGGGCCGGCCAGGGAGGGGCTGCCCTGACCCCGGGCCTCAGGCGCCTTCGGAGATGCGTCGGTCCCGCAGACACAGGTTCTGTCCCACTGCACACCTTGAGTGTGTGCCTGGTCCCGGGGCTGCGCCGGGGTCCGCTGCGGGAGCTGGCGTGGGGTGCGGGGGCTGGCGGCGGGTTGCGGGCTCGGTGCGAAGTGTGGGCACCGGTGCGGGCTGCGGGGGCTGGAGGCGGGGTTCGGGGCTGGGGCGTGTGCGGGGTCGATGCGGTTGCGGGGCCGTCCCGTCCCGTCCCGCCCGCGCCAGCCGGGCCCGCAGCGCTGCCCTAGTTCCCCCCCACGCCTGGCGCAGCCGGGAGGCGGCCCCGCTCCTCTCACTCGTCTCCGCGCCCCCCCCGCCGCCGCCCCCCCCTCCCTCCCCGCCGCGGCGGGGGCAATGCCTCCCGCATACGTGATGAAGCGGGCGGCCGGGCTGGGCTCCGCCGGCAGCAGCCGTGAGCCGTGAGCCCGGGCGCCTCCGCACTGCAGCCCCCTCCCACCGGCGCGGGGGGCGGCGCGGGGACGCGGCTGCTGCGGAGCGAGCGCTCCAGCTCCGGCGGCAGCGAGCGGCCGCGACACCGGCGCCATGCTGAACAACCTGACCGACTGCGAGGACGGCGACGGCGGCGCAAGCCAAGGTGAGGCACCGGCACCGGCGAGCGGGACAGCGGGGCAGCCCTGGGGCGGCCGCTCCCGCCGGGCCGAGGGCCGGGGCTCTGCGCCGGCGGGGGGCAGAAGCGGCGCGGAGCCGGGGCCGAGGGGGCTGGGGGTGCCCCTCCGCTGGGCAGGCGGGCGGCACACGCACCGACACCGGGCGCGACGGCAGCTCTCGGCCCGCGGCCCCGCGGGGCTGCGGCGGGCGATGCGGGGATGCTCCCGCTCCCGGCGCCTCCGCGCAGCCCCGGCCACACTCCCGCCGCTGCGGCAGCCTTGGGAAGCGGTGGCGCGGCCGAGCCATGCGGGGCTGGCCGGGGACCCTCCTCCCGGGCCGGGGCAGCTTGCTGAGCTCCAGGTGATCCCGCCCGGCCAGTCCCGCCGCCTCCTGGACAGCCCCCGCCGCCCGCCACACCGGTCCTGTCCCCTCCTGCCCGGGACCCT